>NC_056729.1:760128989-760271489 GCF_019279795.1 Protopterus annectens | reverse complement strand
TGCATGTGAGCATGTGTGCACCTGTGCATGTGTGCATCAGTGCACGTGTGCACGTGTGCACATGTGCATGTGTGCATGTGTGCATTACTGGTAACATTGTGCAGACATTGTAAACTGTGTTTCCTGTTTCCCTCCCACAGGTTCTGGTGCTGCTCTGGTGTCATGCAGCAGGGAACCTGAATCAGGTGCCATGGGTACTGATAATGATGACATCTGTGTAATGGCACAGGAAGGTGTGCCAGGGTCCGTCATTGGTCAGCCAATTGACAGTACACAGCTGTCAACCCCATCAATGCGCACAGTCATCCTGCCAATACATCCTTTGTCACCAATGTCCCTAGGTGATGGACAGGATACAGTGGGCATTGACCAGGGTAATGTGGTATCTGTGGCACTTGCTTCCCCACACAGCAGCCATGGGCATGGCCCTGAGATGGTACCACACAGACATATGTCCAGGGGTTCTCGTGGGAGAATCCATGGGCGTACTGCCCCTGTCAGACGTGCCCACAGAGGTCTTACAACCTCAGCTATGTTTTGGGCTGTCATGCAGGCACAGTCACGTAAGGAACGGTACACCAGACAGGGTCTGAGGGAGCTGACAGCATGTCGCACAGCCATGACTAACAGTATGCGTGACATTGCGGCTGCCATCCGTAATTTCACCGATGTCATAGACAGACGTTGTGGGGACATATTAGATCAGTTCCACAACTACATGTCCATGAGCCAGGGCAATGGTGGACAGTTGAGGTGTCGACGTGGGTGTATGCCAGCAACAGCAGCAGCTGGCAGTCGTCGCGGACGACAACAGGGCTGCGGCTGCCCCCATAGTGCCAGCAGCAGCCCCAGCAATTCTGGGTCTGTGCTGTCATCAGACTGCCCCAGGAGACCACGTGCACATGGCTCTGGACAGGCCCAACAGGGATCTGTGTCCAGTCAAAGAACACCTGCTTCTGATGACAGTACCCAGTCTGGATTGGTACCGGATACGGTCCGTAGCACCCCTGCAAGGCACAGGTACCATGTCCGTGGCCAGAGACACTGATCTGTATGACCTGGCAGGTACAGTCTGTGGCTGTCCACAAACACTGGTATATGGCAGCCATGAGGTAGAACTGTGTGCATCCATACACACATGCGAATTGACAACAACTAGGGCTACCGCATACACGCACACACTGCATCAACATTGCCCCACCTTGTACTGCTGTCCCTCACCAACACACATACACATACATGTCAATTGGTGGTATCAGTGGCAGACTCAGGCATACCAAGTTCACACCCTGTGCATATGATGAAACTGTGCCACCTCCTGCAATCTGTAACATCAGTTCAGGTACAGGTTAACATGTTGCTGATGCACAGGGTGACTACATAGATGGGTAGTAATAGTATCATGTTGTTAACAGTACTGTGTGCTGGTATAATTGTGGGTATATCCCAGCATGCCTGATGCAGTAAGGGTATGATTGTCTTGTACTGTTTTCTACACCCATGGTAAGTACCATAGTGTATCATCTGCACATGTTTGCATACTGGTGGTAAGGATGTCAACAGAAGACCACATACATAGGTAGCACAGGGGATAAGGTAATGAAAGTATTGATACGCAATGATGGACATGTAAACTGCAAGTGGCATGTTGCCCACACTGGACTCTGCAATGCGGATGTTTGAGGATGTTGATATGTGTGCAGTACTACACGACTGGTACAGGACACACAGGAGCACCCTAGCACTGCAAGCTCACATCTCATACCATGCTAGACAGCCCCAACACACAAAACTAACTTTCACAGGAGGGAGAGTCCCCATAAATGTCAGGGATACAGTGGTGGCAGGACAGGTAGCATACATCCTACTAAGTATGGAACCACTGAGTGAAGGCTCAGTGTCTGTTATTTGACATGTGTATTACTGCAGGTATGAGCACCTGGGTTTCTATCCGGTTATTGTACATCCTGACGGTACATGGTCTGTACACTTGTGTGCGCTGAGACTGGACTCTGGCCATCTGACCTGTGTATTTCCATGTACGTGTATAGTGCCTGCATATTTGCACTGTTACCTACTGGAAGTGGTACAGCTTGTTTGTTGTACAATGGACTACATGCAGACCTGCTTACTGTAGCTTTGTTTGCATGCATGTTTGCTTGCAGTTACCCTGGAACACTGATTCCACCTGCAGTGCAGATTTACAGAGCTTCTGTGGATTCCTAGTGACATCTGCATAGCTTACTATATGTATGTCCATGTCTCATTTGGCAGAACATCACTGTTTGTCCTGTTTGCATATACGTTGCCTGTGACACATTGCATATGACTTACCTGGCATTTGACCACGTGAGCAGTCATATATGCCAGTGCTAACTAATCACAGGCACTACACCCTCACATACTTACCTTCTGTACCTTGTTCCCCATTGGTCCTATGTGCTGTTAATCACCATGGCAATCACAATACTATCAAAGGAAACTCCAGGCAGACAAACTACTAAAACTGAAACACTAAAGCAGCAAAATAAGGAAGGCATGAACAAGTAGTAGTTTAAGTTAAGCGCTTTTTGTTTATGGTATACACAAACTTCTTCAGACAAACACAATTTACAATACTTGTTTTAAATAAGAACATAAAACATTAATTAACCAATCAGTTGGATTAGAGAGCCACAAGGGAACAAAAGTTGACACCCATTTTTAAAAATATATACACAAATTCACAGTCTGGTTAGTCACAACACATAATCATCATAAAAAGTGACTAAGAATATAAAATACAAGTTTATAAAATCAAACTTACGTTAAACACACCATCAAAAATATGTGTAACTTAACAAAAATGACCGCTGTTAAAAAACTAGTATTTTTTCTCTAATATTTTTTCTCTAACGGACCAAACTCTTAAGTTTTAATAAACTACTAATACTGCACCCTTCATTAAGCCCTGGGTACATGTAGGCGTTCAGTCTAATCTGCCATGTTAACTCCAATTCAACTAAAAACCCGGCCCCCCAAAAATTACTTTTAATAACTAAAATTTTAAAGTGTTTGATGTTAAATGTTTGGGACATTTTGGGTTTTAAATAAATTAAAAAACTTTATCCCAAAAAGAAAAACCTGGCGAACACTCATTTAAATTATTAAAGGTTTGGTATTGTTAAAAAAAAATCTATTAGACCAAATTAAAAAAAATTCAAATTTGGGAAAAATTCCGTGTTTTAGGGTTAAATTTAAGATTAAGTTTTTCCCCAAAGCACAATGGCAATTCCTACCTAAAATAATGTGTACTTTTAGATGTTGTAAAAATAAAAATATTGAAAAGCAGTTATAAAAAACCCAAAATTAAAAATGAGATGTGGGAAAAAACTTTACTCAAAAAGGGAATGTCATACTTTGTTTAATGTCACTTCATTAAATTCAAAATAAAGGTTCGTATTAAAGGAAAAATCTTTTTTCCATAATTTAAAATCTTCACAGGGTGATTTACCAATGCCCGAAATTTTTTAAAATTTAAATCTTTGTTTTAAAATGGTAAAATTAAAAAAATTATTCCCCAAATTTACACATGCCCCAGAATTTAAAAAATTCAGACTTGGTTTAAAAAACAAAAATTTTAAAAAGAATGTATTTAGTAACCCCCAAAAGATGTAAGGTAAATCCCCCCCCAAAAAAAAATATCAAAACAAATGGGAAAAATTTGGGGAATATTCTTCTTAAAGAACAAACCCCAAACATTTTAAAACCTGTTAAACCAAAAAATTAATTGGGATTCAAAAAAAAATTTCTTAAAATAAAAGTTTTGTTTAATCCAGTACAAAAATAAATTAAAGAACCCCCGAAAAAAATTCATAGGGGGAAAGTTGTTTTTGGATCCCCAAAAAACATTTAAAAAAAATTAATGGAATTAAATTGGGTAAATTCCTTTTTCAAGACTTTGTTTTTTTTTAATTGAAAGATCTGAAAGGAATCCCAAATAACACCATTAAGTTGGAAAAATTTTCGTCCCCAACGTCTTCCATAAATTTATAAAATCCCTTTTCCCTTGTATAAAAAAAAAAATTTGGAAAAAAATGTAAAATTTGGTTAAAATTTTTTTTAAAAACAGTTAATGGGAATTTCCCTTACAAAATTTTAAAAATTATTTCTTCAAAAATGGAAAACAGAAGTTAAAGAACTTTTTTGGTTAATATGACAAAATTTTGTTCCCCCTTCCCAAAAAAATGGAATAAAACTTCAAAGGTTGCTACCTCCCTTTTTGGACAAAATCAATGTTTTACAATTTGACACAACTTTAAAAATGATGAAAATTTAAAAAACTGGGAACATCTAAAGTACACAAATGATCTTAAATTTAAAGGGGACTCAAAAAGGGTTAGAACCTTTTTTTTTTTTTTTTTTTTTTTTTTTTTTTTTTTTTTTTTTTTTTTTTTTTTTTTTTTTTTTTTTTTTTTTTTTTTTTTTTTTTTTTTTTTTTTTTTTTTTTTTTTTAAAAAAAAAAAAAAAAAAAAAAAAAAAAAAAAAAAAAAAAAAAAAAAAAAAAAAAAAAAAAAAAAAAAAAAAAAAAAAAAAAAAAAAAAAAAAAAAAAAAAAAAAGAAAAAAAAAAAAAAAAAATTGAAACAGCAAAATTTTTCCCCAAAAAAAAAACAAAATTTGGGAACAAAATGGGGGGCCATTGGGAAAAGGGGCCCCCTCAAGAAAAATAGCATCCTTGCCCCCTTTTTTGGGGGAGCAAAGGCAGGGCCCAAGAAACACCTCCCCCCCTTTTTCCCCCAGCCCCCTGGCACAAAAAAAAAATTGAAACAGTTTGCCCGACTTACTATGTAGGCAAGACTGAAAGGAAACTGCGAATCGTATTCTGAGCATTTATCATAATTAAGAAACACAAGCTAGAAAATGCACTAGCCAAGCATGTTGAACATCACACTGAACACTACTTTAAATTTATTGTTATTGACCAAGCTAATCTTAAACTACGGGGCGGACCAGTTGAACTTAGATTAGAAGAATTGGAGTTAACATGGCAGATTAGACTGAACGCCTACATGTACCCAGGGCTTAATGAAGGGTGCAGTATTAGTAGTTTATTAAAACTTAAGAGTTTGGTCCGTTAGAGGAAAAATATTAGAGAAAAAATACTAGTTTTTTAACAGCGGTCATTTTTGTTAAGTTACACATATTTTTGATGGTGTGTTTAATGTAAGTTTGATTTTATAAACTTGTATTTTATATTCTTAGTCACTTTTTATGATGATTATGTGTTGTGACTAACCAGACTGTGAATTTGTGTATATATTTTTAAAAATGGGTGTCAACTTTTGTTCCCTTGTGGCTCTCTAATCCAACTGATTGGTTAATTAATGTTTTATGTTCTTATTTAAGACGAGTATTGTAAATTGTATTTGTCTGAAGAAGTTTGTGTATACCATAAACGAAAAGCGCTTAACTTAAACTACTACTTGTTCGTGCCTTCCTTATTTTGCTGCTTTAGAGAATCACAATACTATGTTAGCATGTGCAAAGGTCACTTGTCAGTCACCTCTATGGTACAGTTGTGGAATATGTGAGTCATGTGGCAATGTCACAGCTGCCACATGTACACAGTCACCCTCTCCCCTACACATGGATGTACAACACATGTGTGAGATGCAACCACATAGCCAAACTGGGGACTAAGCACTCTGAACCCAGTACTGCCATAACCTGTCATGTGGCATGAAATACTACAGTGACTACAATACCAGTCTGATGTAGACCTACACTGACAGCAATCCAAACACATGAACACACTGGGGCATTGGTGGAGCCTCAGAATAGCATCCTGCCTGAGCAGCAGACACCTCTGCAGCTGGCACACAGGCATACGTTATGCCGGAACACAGCACATGCAACACATAGCACACAAATCCTGTGTGCCAAACAGTCACAGCCTGTACGGCTAGACAACACACCTGCTACAGTTGTGTTAGGTACCTTTATTGTCCGGAACAGTGAGATCCTACTCACCAGGCTGGACAAGGTGAAGGTCACAGTGATATGCCCATGGGGCACTATGGTCCACCACATAACACAAGCATACAGGTCAGTCAGAGGCATGGACACATATGACTCAGTCATTGTCTGTGCCACTATGGCTGACCTGTGATGTACCTCCCTGGACTACATGATAGGGAACATAGAAGGGCTCTCTGAGCATGTGCCACAGGCTGGTATGACCCTGACCTTGGTTGGCATCATACCCTCACCAAGAATGCTGAAGTATTACTGAATGCTGATGAATTACTGTAGCTACAACACCCTAGCTGAAAGGTTCCTAGCATGTAGTCACTGCATTGCTATGGAACAACTTGTTACCACTCCCACAACAGGTGAAAACATGCAGCACCTGTTCATCAGCAGCATGTAGACTATATGCCCCAGACCAGATGTGTATCCCTCACTGCTAGGATGATACTATATACAACTCACACTGTATATACACATACCACATGCAGCACCTGCACAGAAAACCACAGTCATAATGTTATCCAGTGCAAATACCATGTATTCACATGTGGCAGGCGTCAGACATGGGAACTATTGAAGGTCACAGGTATATATGTGTATTTGGCACACACATACATCATCTGTGTGCATTGCCATTACTGGTTTAATCGATGTCATGCATTATTGTGAACAACAACCCACACACATGGGCATTCTGTGTGACAAAAACACACGTGGCATTTGTGGAATTCAAAGCCATAACTAACTGTGCTATGACAGTACTGAGAGATGCAGTAGCAGAGCATGCTATTTGCATTACTGGGAGATTTGCCCTCTTCTGCTGTACTTGTAGGGTGCTGACATCATCTCTGCATAGAGATTGGAATATGCAGCAGCTGGTGTGTTGTACTGGTTGACAAAAGGGTCAGTTTTCTCACACATGTAATTGCATACACCCTACTTCCACCCTCCCACACACACTTGCCATTTGCAGGATTCAAATCCCTACCTAACTATGTTATGACACTAGTACGAGACGCAGTAGCCAAGCATGCTTTTTGCATTACTGGGAGGTTTATCTTCTCCGGCTGTACTTATAGGGTGCTGAAATCATCAGTGTTTAGAAAGGGGAATGTGTATCCTGTAGTGTGTTCTCCTAGTTGCCAAAAGGGACATTTTTCTCACACAGAATTGCACACATGCTAACCCCCCTCACCCAAACACACACACTTGCAGGATTCATACCCATACCTAACTATGTTATGATACTCAAGACGGACGCATTAGCAGAGCGCGCTATACGCATTATTCGGAGGGTGCCCTTCTCCTGCTGTACTTATTGGGTGCTGACATCATCAGTGTTTAGAAAGGGGAATGTGTATCCTGTAGTGTGTTTTCCTAGTTGCCAAAAGGGACATTTCTCTCACACAGAATTGCACACCCAAACACCCACACTGAGCATTTGCAGGATTCAAACCCCTACCTAACTATGTTATGACACTCAAGATGGACGCATTAGCAGAGTGCGCTATTCGCTTTACTGTGAGGTTTTCCTTCTCCTGCTTTACTTATAGGGTGCTGACATCATCAGTGTTTAGAAAGGGGAATGTGCCAAAAGGGACATTTCTCTCACAGAGAATTGCACACACTCCAACCCCACTCACACTGAGCATTTGCAGGATTCAAACCCCTACCTAACCATGTCATGACACTTGAGAGAGACGCATTAGCAGAGCGCACTATCCAAATTACTAGGCATCTGTTCTGCACCTACAGTATTTATAGGGTGCTGACATCATTATTTATACAGAGGTATGTACATCTATTACTACCTGTCAGGTGGGGGATAGCATATATATGCATTTACAGCCACCTACTTCAGGGTCAGATATGCACATCAGCACTGGCAGATTATGTTTTATACCATGCTTCATGACCACAGGACCTGTAACACACAACACAACCAGTTCAGACCACCCCACCCACATCCGGGACACACACTTTGCTTCCCTGGGAACAGTGCCAAGATATGAAGGTGTTCACATACACCATTCCAGTTGTTCCATTCCAGTTGTTAACATCAGGTACAGGTATATTGTGTGTGGGAACTACTCAGGCCTCTGCAACATTACCCTACAGCCACTACAATTTGTGAGTCCATGTGCTATGGCAGGACCACTCACCTGACCATCTGCAACATGAGTACTCACTGTTCCACACCAGAGGTAGACCACCATTGCTGATATCTGACCATACCCACCTTTCCCTGGACATCCATATCCCATCCCCACCCCCAGGCAAGGTTGTCACTGCAAACAAAGTGTATTTATCAAATGCAGACTTTGCACTTGTGAAGACTGGGGTGGAAGACTTCAAAGGACCCATGCTGGGGGAGTGTACAAGCCACTCTGCATAATCCTTGACAATTGCATTCTATGAGCATGTGGATGGTTTGCATTGATCATGCTATCCCAAATATACCCATGACTCCTCCACAACAGGACACCCTGTCAGGTGCACACCAGCCATATATGAGCTGTCCAACAGACAGAGTGAGCTAATACATTTCAGAGCAGTAGCCCACAGAGGGAGGACATCTCTGAACAGTACTGGCATGACACTTCAATCCCTCATAATCATCACGACAAAGTGTTGACAGTGAAATTGTCCAGATACTGCAGATAAGGCTCCCCTCAGTCTGTTATTGATGCCCACTTACTGTTAGAGGTCCTCACCAACCCTCTTCCAGCACACACCAACAACATGGATGTGGCATAGCAAATTCAACCCCTGCGATCTCCACTGTATCCCTGCTTGACGGAGGCACAGCACACTAGCCTCAAACGGTGCCTTATGTGACCTACTTTACAGTGGCACAGTAACCTACTGTATTGGGGATGCAGATGCCAAGCACACTCTGGCTAAGCTTTCATTCCCTAGGGCAAACAGCCTAGTATTGACCTCTACACCCATATGTTTAATTGTCAGATGCACAATATTTGTTGCTGATAGACTGTTTGCAGGTCTTTATTGCCATAGCATTCCCTGTTTCTATGAACAACTTGTGTATCTGTGGAAGATGCTTGAATATGAGAGGGATCCACTATATCACTTATGTCTCTGTAGTCATTTAACTGTGTGCACTGGGCAGATTGCTGTAATGTGGTTGGTTCCTGGAATAACACGTACAAATACCAGATATGTGTGGCCAACTGCTAAACTGAGATATGGCCTAAGTGTGTGAGCATGCCCAGTTCAGCCTTTCCATGGCATGTTGTCTGACATACGTCTCATTTATCAAGTGTGCGAGCATGCCCAGTGTGAGATTTCCATATGTTGAACTCTGCAGTCTACCACATTTATGGATGAGTGTGAACTTCAACAATATCTCACGTTTATGGTTGTGTGTTGGGTGTCATGTTGTGTACTTACTGGCCAACTGCTTCGTGTCTGAACACAACAGGGATTATACTGTGCCTGCAGGGTTTGCATGGGATACTTTGCATACAGTTGTCAACATCCTTTCATACTGACCTAACACTGTAGTACCATATAGTGTACTGGTTCAGTACTTTCACTGTGGTGGACAGTATCTTGAGCTTTAGTCCTATCACTGCTTTAAATTTTCATAGTGAGCACAACAGACTGTTTAGGGGCCAGTTGTGCACATATGACCATGTTGCATTATGTTTAGATATGGACTACTTAAACCAGGCTTGTCCAACATTGGTAGTCTATTCCACAACATAGGTGGACATTGGCAAACACTAGCGATGTGCCCTAGGCCATTTCTAATGCTAGTCAGAGAGTGTGTTTGTCCTTTGACACACATTGTAACTGGAGTTTGCCATGACATATGTCATGGTTAATATACTGTGCCTCCGTCTACCCATGACATAACAGTGATACTCAGGGTAAACCTACCAGCTCCCATCCACTCATCAAGATTCCTCTTGAGGAGAGTCGATGAGTGACTCTCTGGCTAACCTGTACTGGGAGTTTATTCAAGAGTGGGGGTGGCTTCTGTGTTATGGATCATTCAGTACAGCTTGTCCTATGTATGTCAGTGCTGGGGTTCAGGTCTCTCATGTGCATAGCTCACTGCCATTCAGATTGTTCAAGGTGCAGCATGTTCATTGATTCCAGCTTGGACATGGCTTTATACATCAGGCACAGCTTGCCTCTGGGCGGGCAGTATGGCAGTGTGTGGAGCTGCGGTTTGTTTAATCAGGCAACACATGGCATCTGTTCAAGCTCTTTGATACTCCTGTGAGGTACTTTTGGGGTCTTTCCAGTTGATGGAGGTGTCTGCTGAGGTACATCCCACAGGGGCCATTGTAGTCAATTGTGATGCTGATGAAGGATGACTGCAGAGCCACAATGACCTCCCCTGATCTAGATCTGACTACCTTCATGATTAGGTGGGTATATGGTATGTTTCTATAACCACTACAGCCACATGCTTGTCCAATGCAAGATATCTATCAACTTGTGTCACCAGGTCTCTTATTACATCTTAAGTACTTAATGGGTTAACACCTATGTGGTAATTGGTGGGCACTAACTGTATATCCACAGGGGTTGACTATACACTTTTCTGCAATTAGCTTGCTAACATGGCTATGGCACCAGTTGTCTGTTTCTATGTGGCCCTTTTGTGGGATGCTTGTGTCAGCTGGAGGGTCAGATATGGTGGCCAGTTTGTAGTCCTCTTCAAACTTGTTCAGACACAGTCCTTCCATGTCGGCCTGTACCTATGGGACATATATACCAAACAAGGGAGGTCCCAGGACCGAGCCTTGTGGGATGCCAGTTATATCTGGTTTGTAGTCTGACATGGCTGCAGCATTTCTGACCATGTCAATTCTGTCCTTGGTCTGGTTTGCAACCCCTCTACTGACATAGGGGTTTATATTTAAGCTGGTGAGCTTATTTATAATGAAGACGTGGGGTATTGTATGGAAGCCTTTTGCAAGGTCCAGCTAGGCTGTGTGGACCACATTCCCCTCATCAATGACATTAATGACTGTTTCAAATGAGTCAAACATGTTTAAGGGGCAGGATCTGCACTTAAGAAAGCCACACTGGGTAGGGTCCAGTGTCAGCAGGTCCCCAATATCTTTATGTCTGAGGTACATGCTGATCCTTTCCATAGCTTTGCAGACCAAGCTTGTCAGGATTCTGGGGTGGGAGTTTGCAGTATCTATTCAGGCAACACCTTTGTGGGGAAGGACCACTGTTGTTGTACACTGCTCTTTGGGTACATATCCTGTGGTAAGGCTCACATTGAGCAGTAGTGTTATTTGGCATTCCATTCTTCTTGGAGTCCATGTTGGACTCAGCCCAGGACACCATCTCATACCATTCATGCTGTGTGTTTTGCTTTGTAGATGCTGGATGTTACCTCAGCATCTGCAATGTCAGGAGGCCAGCACTCTGCTGGGATATATATTTTGCATTTGGGGGGGGGGGGGTTGCACTGCACCTGTCAGGTTGGATGTTGGCAATATGTGTGTGTGTTTGGTATTTTGTTTGTAATATTTGAGTGATTCAGAGCATATCTGTGAATTCCCAACAAGGTTCCTACCATCAGTTAAAAAAGCCTTGTGATTATCCTTAGTGTCCTGTACAGTTTGTATCTTCATCGGTTCATAGGTTCATACTAGACTATCCACCCTAGGGCATTTATCAGCCTAGCCAGAGTGCATGTGGCTTTCTCCACCCCTTGCTATGTGAATATTATGGCCATTTATGATTTACTTTACTGTGCCTCTGTCTGGATGTGACACAGTGAAGACCCCCAGTGTACATCTATGATCATCCATTTACTTGGCAAGATTCCTGTTGAAGAGAGTCAGTGAGGGGCTCTGCCTAACATGGAGTGCAATTCTGTTCCAGGGTGTAGGGAGCCTCTGCGTTATGTATCTGTCCCTCCAGCACATCCTATTTCATTATGTGTTGAGGTTGCCATCTCTCACTCTCACAGCTCCGATGGATTAGGGTTTTCTGGGGTGGAGCATGTCCATTACTCCTGTGTTGGGCATGGCCTTGTACAACAGGCATACAATGCCTCTGCGTAGGCAGTATGTGACTGCATACAGCTGGGGTGTCTACAGCCAGGCAGCATATGACATGTATTTGAGACCCTTTATCCTCTTGGTGAGGTACCTTTGAGGTCTTTCTAACTGCTGCAGGTGTCGGGTAAGGTACATCCCAAATGAGGCATTGTACTAGATTATGGGTCTGATAAGAGAACAGTATAGGGGCACAATGACCTCTGTTGACGTAAATGTGAATCCTTTCATGGTACGGTGTCCAATATAGACAGTCTTCCTAGCCACATTGGCAATGTGAGTGTCACATGACAGGTTACTGTCCACTTGTGTCCCTAGGTCCCTGATTACTCCTTCCATACATAATGGATTACCACCTATGTGGTAATTTGTGAGTACCTTGTTTGGTATTTGGTGAGACATTCATACTGTCCAGTGTCTTCAGGATGGCTGAGTGGGGTTCCTGTGTGTGAGAGTGTGGTCTGTAGCATGCTACAGACTGTACAGCAGTTTTGCCTACGGTTAGTTGCACATGGGTGGTCTCCGATGCTTCATGCATTGTCAGTTACCTGGACGTGTGGGTGTCTGTGCTGAATATGGATACTCCCCCTCCTTTTATGTTTTGGTCCAGGTTTTGGGGCCATAACGCATGATATGAGGTATAACCTGATAGTGCTGGTGTGCTGTCAGGAGCCTTGCTGCAGGTTTCTGTCACTGCATGGACATCGATGTTCTCCATACTGGGGAGGGCCTCAGGAGCATGCATGTTGAGGTTTACACGTCTGGCATTGGGCAGCATTACCCTTATGTTTCTTTCCACTTTTGTTTTCTAGGGAGGTGGGTTAGTCTTTTCAGCCTTGCCTACGAAAGGCTCTATGGAGGTGGCAAGAGCCTTATCCAATATCCAGACACCCAGGGGTAACAGGTAACATCCCTGGCACAGCAGTGTGGCTTGTCAAGCATGACATCCCAAGCAGACAGACATTGGATCCCCTTGGAATGACACCAGTAATTGTGCCACTTGTTAAAGCTGATCATTCTGTGTTTGTACTGTGGCATCATTCTTGGTGAGGGTAGGATGCTGCACACGGTCAGTGTCATACTGGCCTGGACTACATAATCGGAGAGCTCATCTATGTCTCTTTTCATGTAGTCCGGGGAGGTACATCTCAGGTCATTCACGCCAGCATGGACAATGACTGCATCATATTTCTACTTGCTTTGAGGTGACCTGCGTACTTGTGTTATGTAGAGTATTGTAGCAGTCTACAGGCAGCTTACTGTACCCTTTCCCTTGTTCAGTCTGGTGAGCAGGACAGCAGTGTGTCTGACTATGGAGTCACCTATTACAACTGTATCAGGCATGTTGTTTCTCCTTCTGGCCTGTGACTGTTTGGCACACCAGCTTTGTGTACTATGTGTTGCATGTGCTATGTTTGGAGGTAGTGGTTGCTTGGGTGTCTGCTTTGGAGGCCTCTGTTGATGTGGTGTGTTTGTAATTAGAGCCTCCAGGAATGTTTTTCTGTGTTTATGTCTTTGGTTTACAGTTGTGATAGGTCTATGTGAGACTGGGTTTGTGGTGTGTGTGGTTACCTTCTCCTCCTGACTAGTTTTGACAGTACTGAGTTGAGAGAGCTCAGCCTCCGGTTTGGATACATGGTTGCATCTCTCACATATATTTGTATTTCTTGGGGGGAGGTGAGGGTTGTCTGTGTACATGGGGCAGGTGTAACATTGCCTCAAGATTCACAGTTTCAACTTGTTGTAGCTGGCCTTAGTGGATTGTATGAGTGGACATATTTTATTGCCATACTACTGATCAGAGATTACTTCCCTTTTTATGTTTGCTCTATCATGTAGTAGCTTCCTCATTCTCTTGCATGGTTTGGTAATGGCTGGAGTCCACCATGCCAGATGCCTGCGTGTATGGCATTGTGTCTTGGTTTTATTTGGGATTGCATAATCCATGCATTCCTGGCAGTGTTCATGGAATGCCTGTATAACAGGTTCTGAGGTGTGGCCCATATTTTGCACCTGCACAGGGCCTTTAATGGATTCCACATCAGTTTGGAGGAGTGCAACTTTTGTTTTACACATGTTTTTCACTGTGGTTTTCTGGCCAGGGACTGTGGTCAGGATGTGCATATCTGGTGTGATTACTCTATGGTCTGGTCTTACCAGTGAGGGATACACTTCTCATCTTGCCATCCAGTACCCATGTTGCTGATTATCACATCCAGTATGCTTACCCCTCTTGTGGGAGTGGTACATTGTTCCTGGGCATTTTGGTTTATGGATTCTAGGAACTTTTGTCCTAGAGTGTTGGAGCTAGAATAATGCTCCCAGTCTATGTTTGGGTAATTTCAGTCACCCAATATAATGTGGTTTGGAGGGCTTGATATATTCATGTATTTCAACATAGGCCAAGTGCAGTTCCTGGTGTTAGGACAGTAGTCTGTAGCAGGCTATAAACTGGGAGGCAGTTTTAGCCACTGTTACTTGACCATGGCTAGTCCATGCTGCTTCTTGTTGTGGTACCAACACAGGGGTTTGGTTATCCTTGACAATTATTGCTAGTCACCCTCCTTTTGTAGCTTGTTCCATGTTTTGAGGCTGTACAGCACAGTATGAGGTGTAACCTGGTAGTGTTAGTGTGCTGCTGTGAGCCTTGACCCAGTTTTCTGTTACAGGACAGATATCAACATTCTCCATACTGGGGGAGTTTAGACTGCATGCATCTTGCTGTTTAGACTTCTGGCATTGGGTAGCATTACATCTAGGTTCTTATCCCTTGTGATACCTATGGAGGTGGGTTTGTGTTTTGAGCCTTACCTATTCAAGGCACGCTGTGGGTAACAGCAGCCTTTGCCAGTATCCATAAGGCCAGGACTGATAGGTGCACGCCACCCCTAGCAGGTGGAGCATCATGTCATGCTCAGCATGTCATCCCAGGCTGGCACACATTGGATCCCCTTTGACTAACAGCAATACTTCAGCCAATTATTGCAATTGATCATCTCATCGTCATATTGTGGCATCATGCTTGGTGAGGGTAGGATGTTAGTCAGGGTCATCAAGTTTGCATATACTACATGGTGTTACATTGCTTAACACATGACATTCATGCCTCAGGTGGTGCTGCAGGGCTGCCTCTGTCGGATGCACATACTACACTCCCTGTACATGTTTGAGAGCAGGTTATGTCATTTTAGGCATCCCTGTTATTATATGAGTGAGTCAGAGAGGGGTATAATTCCCAGGGTTCCTACTGAGCCAGTGTATGTGCTATGCATTGCCTCTTTGCCAAGGCCAGGGCATAGTGGGCATGCCTCCTTCTGCCTACTGGGGCAGGCTCAGGTTGTTCCTCCTCCGAGTCACGCTCTGCCTGTGATGGCCTTGGCAATGGTGGGGGGCTGTTTGGCCCGGCCCTATGCTGGTCCTGCTGCAGCTGTTTTCACAAGATCATATTATGTAGCATAGCACATACCATGACAATTTGGGTACATGTAGTTGGTGAGTACTGCAAGGCTCCACCAGATGTGTCGAGACACTGGAACCGTGACTTCAGCAGCCCAAACACACGATCTATTACATTACGTGTTTGTGCGTGTGCCTCATTATGGCATTCCTGTTCAGGTGTGTGTGCATTTCTGATGGGTGTCATCAGCCATGTGCATAACCTGCATCCCCCACTAGGTGTCCATGTGGGATGTCCCCATTGGCAAATGTCTGGTACAGCTGCATCAAATGCCAGATATGGGAATCATGGTAGCTCCCAAGGCAGCCAGCACACACATTCATTATTATGCCCTGGGCATCACACACAACCTGGCAGTTGATGGAGGGGAAGCCCTTGCGGTTTATGTAGGCCCTACCCCGCTCACCGGCTGGTGCTTTGATGCTATTGTGCGTGCAGTCTATTGCACCCACTACCTCAGGGTATTCCGCTATTTGCTGCAAGAGACGCATATTGCTGGCCAATACCTCAAGGGCATTGGGGAAATATACATGATCACTGACATGTGCTGACATGGCATCCAGGAACTGGTGCAGTACCCTGGAGGCTGATGCCTGTGATATCCCCATCATATCACCAGTTGGTCTCTGGAAGGTACCTGTTGCCAGTATACTTAGGCCAACACATACCTTGGTTTCCACTGGGATGGGTTTCCCTCTGTTGGTTCTGTGTGAGGCGTGGCCTGCACAGCTCGACAATTTGCTGCAGGAGGTCTCTGTCCACTCTATAGCGCTCCAATATCTCCAGCTCATGTAATCCGTGGTAGGTGACTCTGGGCCTATACACTCTTCTTCGTCTCCTCACTGTGGGTTGTCTGGCACCATTTGCATTGTCACCACCCTCAGCAAGTCGCCTATGTCTCCTTATGACAGCTATGGCAGCCCCTAGCATTTCTGCTCTGAGTTCAGCTTTTTCAGTTTTCACTTCTAATAGCTTACTCCTGTCTTGCAGTGTCTCTGGAGAGAAACATCCTGCACTGCTGTTTGCAGAGTTTTAAGTGCTTGGCTGGGCTACTATTCTGCCTGTGTAATTGCCTGCTTCTAATTGTTTTCACCTGCTAGCTCCAGCAGTATTCCCTGCTAGCTTCTTACTAATTCTGTTGCTTCCTGTTTCCTTTCTGTTTCCTCAGAGGGGGAGCAATGCGCATACCAGCAGAAACAAGCTGACAGTGGTTTACACGCACACACACATGCTTACACGGTTTAGAATCTTCTTATTCGGGTTAAAACGCGCGCACACCAGCGCAAACAGTCTTACAAGTCTGCCAGCAGGCTCCCACATGCTCAGTCTGCCTTACACGGGCGCACACTGCCCTACTCGCGCCTCCTGGTGGGCAAACGTGCGCATGCACGCCCAGCAAGAAACTTTGGTGTAAGCAACAGTGTACACCTTCCATTTCTTGACTTTCCCATGCTTATCTTGTGGCACTCCTCTGTCCATGATATGTGTCTGACATCTGTCATGTAACACTGACCTCCAATGAACTGCATTTCTTTCTGCCATTCCCCCCTGTGATGTCACCTATCTCCTACTCTGTTCCTCCCCCTTATGTAACTCTTACACTACTCAGATTGTGCTCATTTGCTATGTGACAGTAGGATTCAGTATCCTAACACTCATTTACATCAGATTGCCTACTAATGCTTAGTTACATGTCTTAGACTCAGCTTCCCCCCTTAGCAACCACTAAACGGTGGCCATGTTGTTTTTGGTCTGCTGGTTCCTGCATTGTAAATCCATGTATTGCATAAAACCCACACTTGTGGGTTTATAACCTTCATTTTTATGTTTTATATAGCGCAGCCCGTTTGCGAGGGGTTGCACTGCGTTTAAACATCGCAGAAAAAAAAAATTTATTTCTCATATTTGCATCGGGGTACCTTGCCAATGGCCACATATTTGGCCATTGGCATGCTGCCTGACACATATGCACCCTTTATTTGGAGCTGACATGGCTCCATTGTGCTATTTGCAGAAACGTACTCAGTTGTCAACTGAGTACATTTCTGCAGCTCTTACACGGGCTGGTTTGGGCTTCGTGGATTGCTAATCTACCTCATTTGCATGCCTTTCGGCTGCAAGTGAGGTGATTAGCATATCACGCCAGTCCGTGTAAGAGACGTTTAGCTGGTCTCTTACACGGAATTTCGGGCTGTTCCTGGATCGTGAGGGCTGCATGGAGTCTTGCACTACTCTTAGACTCCGTGCAAGCCTTCGTGACTCCTGCCCTATGTATGTATATATATATATATATATATATATATATATATATATATATATATATATATATATATATATATAAATATATATATATATATATATATATATATATATATATATATATATATATACACACATATATATATATATATATATATATATATATATATATATCTATATATATATATGCACACATTTAGAAATAAGTCACAAACAGGTGTATTTTGCTGGTTACAAACATTTCCTCTGAATTAAATCATTAAGACTTGAGTCATTTATAGCTTTTAACTTCATTTTCTATCAATATCAATATCAAATATCAGAAGACTTTACAAAATACAGCTTCAAACATTTCATGCAAATGGCAGTTATTCAAGCTGAAGCTCTGTTCTTCATTTAATACTGATTTCAACTGCAATCTTGAAAAAAAGTGTTTTTACTGTTATTAATAAAATTGTGAATATCTCAAAAATGTAGGACTTGCAGATTTCAAAACAATACATCTTTGCAGTAGCATTTAATAGGAAACATGCACTACAATTTTTTTTAATGGAAATGTGAAGATTGGAGAAGATGGGCGAAGGCTGCCAGCCTAGTCAAATATAATTTGATACATAATTCTATCATTTGTGTATATATATATATATATATATATATATATATATATATATATATATGTAAAATACAGGCTTGTGTTCTTAAATGAAAGAAAACACTGTAAAATGTGAACTTCAAAATTGTTACAACATTGCCATCTGCTGTAAGAAAAACTAAGCCAAGCATTTCAAATGTTCTTTGAAGTTAAAATTATCTAAATAGTGGTGCCGAAGCGGCTGGATGAACACATTATTTCTATTGTCTTAACTTAAGGAATAACTGCTAGAGTGTACATATGAAATGTCTTTTATTGTTGTAGTTTCCTGAACAGGTGTTATATTGCTAAATAATGCAGTTTGTGGCCTGGGAACTCCAGACTAAGTGTCAAAAGGATGTAATGTGTATACTGGGAAAACCTAAGTGTCAAAATTATGTAATTTGGGAGGGCCTAGCAAAGATGTTTGTTAGTGAGTTTAAAAACTATTATTCAGAGAGAGACTGTGAGCATTTTGATCTTGATATCCCACTTATCAGCACTCTGCCTGTTGTCTTATGTAAGTAGTGTCTTAGAAGTATGTTTTCTTGTAATAATAGCTAGGAACTTAGAAGAAAGTTAGACAATTGTTTTCTGTTATATCAGAACTTTCCTACTGTATTGTTTTAAATTTCTGTGTGATCTCTGAACTCTTAGATATCACTGTGGTGTAGTAGTAGTATAGTCTTGTGTTTTAATTATTCATTATTAAATATTTTAAAAACCTTTACCTGTGGTTGGTTTGTGTAGAGATAAGTAAGCTCTAGAGTACATTGCATATTTATAGAGTTTGTTGTAATAAGCCACTCTAATAAGCCTTAGACTGAATAGTCACATTACCTATTGGATAATGATATTGCACAGTAATAATTGAACACCCTTTTAAGGGCCTTTGGGTAGCTGATAAGTATTAGCTGGTGGTGGCAGAAATTACTACCATATAGTCTGGGTAAAGAGGCACAGCTGGATAATCTGTGTCTGCCTTTCCCAGGAGTGTCTGTGAAGTTGTATAAATATTTATCTCAAAGTGTGTGTGGTGTGTCATCTACCTGGGCAGGGACATGAAGTACTGGTGGGACAGAGAGGGTATTGGAGGTTAGCTTGCCAGCTAGGCTGAGATCATGACCCTATAGCTGTGTCAGAGGGGAGTCTTATTGGGGACCTGGAGAGCAAGGGAACAACCAGCCCTAGACTGACTGTGATCTCTGTGTGCACTTAAGGGAAATTGTACTTTACTGTGGGTATTTGTTATCCTTTCCTCTTATATGAGATGACCTCCCTGGTGTTAGTGATGAGGACTGAGGTTCCTGGATTGCTGGGCCAGGGCACAGTCATCACATTTCTGGTTGGCAGTGGTTGGGATAAGATATCCTCACATTTGTGTTTCACAGTGGTTGGGTAAGATATCCTCACTTGTAGTTTGCAGTGTTGTGGGTAGAGTGAATCCTGTAGTTTATGTGCAGTGATCTCTGAAGGTGTTTTGTACTCTAAATTAGCCATTCAGTGTATACTCAGAGTTCAGATCACAATTGAGGAAGCCTGAGAAGGAAAATCTGACTCTTCGCCAGAGTCATGGAGGTAATGGGAAAGGGAGTAACTGGACCCCAGAAGCACAACGGGTCAGTAAATTTCTTCCGCAATTTAAAGAGGGGGGATAATTTTGATAGTTTCATTCACATGTTTGATAGGATATGCAAACAGTATAGTGTTGACCAAAGGCTCTGGGTACGGTTCCTGACCCCCTTGCTCCGTGAGAAAGCTGTAACTTGTATATCACAAATGCCTGACTCTGTCTGTTTTGATTATACTGCTGTAAAAAATGTCTGTTAGAATGTTTTAAGCTAACACCTGAAATGTATAGGAAAAAGTTTCATTAGCATTTACGCAAGGCATATGAAAAGTTATGTGAATATGTTGCTGAACTGAACACTTATTTTCATAGCTGGATGAGTGGATGTCAGGTCACCACTTTTGAAGGGCTGGCAGACCTTTTGGTGAGGGAACAAGCCCTTAGCACTTTGCTTGAGGACATGAGGATCTGGTTAGCTGATCGACAATGTGCTACTTCAGATGAGTTGGGGAAGAAGGGAGACCTATACCTGGTCAGCAGGGCAGCCCTCCAGAGGAATGGGATCCCCAGTACTGCTCCTGCTCATGGGTCTAAAGGAACTCATGGTGGGCAGCACAGACTGCCCCAACAGAATCTGCCAGAAGCAAGGGAAACCACTAGTCCAGGTACATGTCCAGGAGCTAGGGTGAAATATTTTGAATGCAACCAGTGGGGCCATGTGGCATACAGGTGTTCACGGAGGCAAGGTAGGGAACCAAAGGTGAGGGAGCCAGTAAGTGAGAAAGACAAAATGCCAACAGTAGGTTGTCTCGAGACAGCAGGGGTATGGAGCTACCATCCTGCAGATGTGGGAAGGATTTGGATGAGACAGTACCATGTACTTATGCAGTTATATGCAGTGAGGCTAGAAGACAAGCACGTGGGTCTGGTAGCATGGGGGAAACCCAGACAGACTGCATACTTGCAGCCAGGACTGCTGAGGTGGTTACTTCAGAGAGGGTGCTACTTTGTAGTAGTGAGACTGAATGTGAGCCACAGCTGCTTGTGTTTATTGATGGTCCCTTGGACAGAGTGACTGCAAAGGTAGAGGTGAGTAGTAGTACCCAGGCTGACAGTGAGGCAGCACTGTCAGAGGATGCCAGACTTCCAGTGAAAGTGGAGCTGGGAAGGGTTGCAAGAAGAGATTTGAGACAGGCTCAGTTCTCAGACCCTACATTGCAAGGCCTAAGGCAGGTAGCTAGGGAGGCACCTGATTCTCAAGGGAAGGCGGAATCTGTATACTGGGACAAAGGGTTACTATACAGAGAGTGGACCCCTGAGGGAGTGCTAGAAGGTGAGAGAGTACAGTAGTTGGTAGTGCCTCAAGCCTATCAGCTGGTGCTTTTAGCCATAGCCCATGATATTACCTTTGCAGGTCATATGGGCATAAAACATACAAAGAGGCGTATTATGCAAAACTTCTATTGGCCTGGAATTTCCAGAGATGTAACAGGGTACTGCAGGACCTGTGAGCAGTGCCATAAGGTAGGCAAGGCAGGAGAGAAGGTGAGAGCTCCTTTGATGCCTTTACCTGTGATTAAGGAGCCATTTCAGAGGATAGCTATGGATTTTGTGGGTCCTCTGAGTATCCCAAGTTCTACAGGGAAAAAGTATATCCTAGTGGTAGTGGATTATGCTACACGATATCCTGAGGCAGTGGCTTTGTCCTCCATTGAGGCAGAGAAGGTGGAAAATACTTTGTTAGAGATTTGCAGCAGGGTAGGTTTCCCAAAAGAAATCCTGACTGACCAAGGTGCCAATTTCATGTCAGACCTGCTGGCTTATCTGTGGAAGTCCTCTGGGGTGAAGCACATGAAGACCACCCCTACCATTCCCAGACTAATGGTTTTGTTGAGAGGTTAAACTCTACAATCAGGTCCATGCTACGGGCATTTGCAGATCAGTTTAAGAGGGAGTGGGACAAGTATTTGCCCCATCTGTTTGCTTACAGAGAGGTTCCCCAGGAATCCACAGGTTTTTCGTCCTTTAAGTTGCTGTATGGGCATAGGGTGAGGAGACCGCTAGATTTAATTCGAGATGAGTGGGAAGGTGAGTGCGAGTCTCACAAGGAGTCTGCTGTGGCATACATCCTAAACCTCAGGACAAGGCTCCGGGAACTCATGGGCTTGGTGCAGGAGAACCTTGCAGAAGCCCAACAACAGAAAAAGGTGTGGTATGACAGGAATGCTCAAGCTAGAGAGTGTGCTGTGGGGCAGCAGGTAATGGTTCTCATTCCTGTCAGACACAACAAACTGCATGCAGCTTGGGAGGGACCCTACAAGGTGAAAAGAAAGGTAAGTGATGTTAACTACACGGTGGATGTGCTAGGCAGATGGCAGGGGCACAAATTGTACCATGTTAACATGATGAAACCTTACCATGATAGGGAGGCCCTTATGCTGAGCATTTGCAGTGGATTGCAGGAGGAGTCTGAGGGAGATATGGGGACTGATCTCCTCAGTGAGGCTCGGACTGACACCTCGGTGGAAGGAGTAGCAATGTCCCAGCAGCTATCTCCTACCCAGGTTCGAGAAATCTGAGCAGTGTGTTGCAGGAATTTGGGGACATGTTCACTGGGAAATCAGGGAGCACCCACCTGGTGCAGCACCAGGTGGATGCAGGACCCCAAAGGCCTGTTAGGCAGGCCCCTTATAGGGTTCCTAAGAGTGTCAGACAGACTCTGAGGGAAGAGGTACAGAAGATGTTGGAACTAGGGGTGATTCAAGAGTCCAACAGTCCCTGGGCTTCTCCAGTGGTGTTGGTGCCAAATAAGGATGGCAGCACCAGGTTCTGTGTGGATTACAGGAAATTTAATAGTCACACAGAGTTGGACGCTTACCCCATGCCTAGGACAGATGAGGCCCTAGAGCAGCGGGGCTAAGTATCTTACAACCATTGATCTTACCAAGGGTTACTGGCAGGTGCACTTGACTCCCAGTGCTAGAGAGAAGTCAGCCCTTATGACTCATTTTGGCTTGTATGAGTTCACAAAGATGCCCTTTGGGATTAAGAATGCCCCAGCAACTTTCCAGAGGCTGGTGGATAATATCCTAGCAAGAGCAGGAGGGTTTGCCCTTGCTTACCTAGATGATATTGCCATCTACAGCCTTTCTTGGCCAGAGCACCTTCAGCATGTCAGGGAGGTGCTGGGCAGACTACAGAGGGCAGGGTTGACCATTAAGCTGAGCAAATGTCAGGTGAGTATGGCAGAGGTCTCTTACCTAGGACATAGAGTGGGGAGTGGTAAGATAAGGCCAGAACCTGCCCAAGTAAAAGTTATTCAGGCATGGCCTGCACCTGTTACTAAAAAGCAGGTGAGGACATTCTTAGGGACAGCAGAGCACTACAGAAAGTTCGTCCCTAGTTATAGTACCATAGCTGCTCCCCCTCACAGACCAGACAAGGAAGAACAGGCCAGATAAGGTAGTGTGGACCCAAGCATGTGAGCAGGCATTTCAGATGCTTAAAAAGCTTTGGGAGGACCCCCTGTGTCAGCTAGTCCAGATTACAGCAAATAATTGGTTGCACAAGTGGATGCTTCAAACCATGGGGTGGGGGCTGTACTTAGCCAGATTTCTTCAGAGGGGAAAAGAGCACCCAGTGGTTTATCTCAGTCGTAAGCTCCAACCCAGGGAAGAATGCTATGCAGCTGTAGAAAGGAATGTTTAGCCATAGTGTGGGCACTGCAAAAACATCAGCCTTGTCTGTATGGAAGAAAATTCACTGTAATAACAGATCACAGCCCTCTAACATGGTTAAACAGAGCCAGTTAGCAAAATACCAAATTGTTAAGATGGAGCCTGGGGTTGCAAGCATATGATATGTCAGTGCAGTACCGCAGTGGGATTAGCAATTACAATGCAGATGGGCTCTCAAGACAGGGAATGGGGTGAGGTACCCTCATATAGACCTAACTCTCTCAAGCGGCATTTCTCAAGGGTCACTTGAAAAACTAGCTTGAGTTCTCCAGGGGGAAAGAGATGTGAAAATTGGGGAAGATGGGCGAAGGCTGCCAGCCTAGTCAAATAGAATTTGATACATAATTCTATCATTTGTATATATAAATGTAAAATACAGGCTTGTGTTCTTAAATGAAAGAAAACACTGTAAAATGTGAACTTCAAGATTGTTGCAACATTGCCATCTGCTGTAAGGAAAACTAAGCCAAGCATTTTAAATGTTCTTTGAAGTTAAAATTATCTAAATAGTGGTGTCGAAGCAGCTGGCTAAACACATTATTTCTATTGTCTTAACTTAAGGAATAATTGCTAGAGTCTACATGTGAAATGTCTTTTATTGTTGTAGTTTCCTGAGCAGGTGTTAGATTGCTAAATAATGCAGTTTTGACCAGGGAACTCCAGACTAAGTGTACAAATAATGTAATGTATATACTGGGAAAACCTAAGTGTCAAAATGATGTAATTTGGGAGGACCTAGCAAAGATGTTTGTTAGTGAGTTTAAAAACTATTGTTCAGAGAGAGAGACTGTGAGCATTTTGATCTTGATATCCCACTTATCAGCACTCTGCCTGTTGTCTTATGTAAGTAGTGTCTTAGAAGTATGTTTTCTTGTAATAATAGCTAGGAACTTAGAAGAAAGTTAGATAATTGCTTTTCTGTTATATCAGAACTTTCCTACTGTATTGTTTTAAGTTTCTGTGTGATCTCTGAACTCTTAGATATCACTGTGGTGTAGTAGTATTGTCTTGTGTTTTAATTATTTATTATTAAATATTTTAAAAACCTTTACCTGTGGCTGGTTTGTGTAGAGATAAGTAAGCTCTAGAGTACATTGCATATTTATAGAGTTTATTGTAATAAGCCACTCTTATAAGCCTTAGACTGAATAGTCACATTACCAATTGGATAATAATATTGCACAGTAATAATTGGACATCTTTTTAAGGGCCTTTGGGTAGCTGGTAAGTATTAGCTGTTGGTGGCAGAAATTACTACCATATAGTCTGGGTAAAGGGGCGCAGCTGGAGAATCTGTGTCAGCGTTTCCCAGGAGTGTCTGTGAAGTTGTATAAATATTTATCTCAAAGTGTGTGTGGTGTGTCAGCTACCTGGGCAGGGACATGAAGCACTGGTGGGACAGAGAGGGTACTGGAGGTTAGCTTGCCAGCTAGGCTGAGGTCTGGACCCTATAGCTGTGCTAGTGGGGAGGCTTATTGGGTACCTGGAGAGCAATGGAGCAACCAGCCCTAGACTGACTGTGATCTCTGTGTGCACTTAAGAGACATTGTACTTTACTGTGGGTATTGGTTATCTTTTCCTCTTATATGAGACAACCTCCCTGGTGTTAGTGGTGAGGATTGAGGCTCCTGGATTGCTGGGCCAGGGCATGGTCATCACAGGAAGTAGTTTGAGAATGTAATAATGGATTTCTTTAAAATGCTCACAATGCACATAGGAGGTAGATAATCATTAAGGACAAAACTGCAATATTTGTACATCAAAAAATAAATCTGTAACATATTTCCCCTTCATATATATTGTGTACCATCAAGATTAATATGGCAATAAAAACTGAGATATTGAAATATATCTTTTCTTAAAGGCAGATCATATATAAATTGCCCTATACATCAGTTTTTTAAATAGTGTTCTAATTGAATATTTTCATGATTTCCCAACAGTTTTTTTTTTAATTATGTTTTTATTGAATACATAATAAGAACAGCAAAAGTTAATGAAAAATGTAAAGTTGTAAATATCCTTCCTGACCAAATAATCAATATATAATATAATTTTAGAATCCAAGATTGCAACCAATTATAATTTCAATCATATATTCTTTTTCAAAGACAAAATAATATACAACCTAAGATAATTAACTATTTACACTATGTACAAAGTGTGTTGAGCTTGCTAATCATAGTATTTTCTGTCTTTCCAAGATACAAGAGTCCTGTTAACTGAATTTCCACTATGAAAAAGATTACCATTTCAGCAAAAAAAAAAATAATAATTATATAGTCCTTGTTTTAACATCATGAAAGCTTACTGCAAAATTTAGAACATACTTACTCCAGTTTTAGTCTGGAAGAAAACGATACATATATATATATATATATATATATATATATATATAGAGAGAGAGAGAGAGAGAGATACTATGATTTTCAGTGTTAGAAGTGTACTGGATCAGACAGGGTGGACTTTTGATCAAACTAAGAAATAATGATAGAAATCATTCATTTTTTCCTGTACAAAATTAGCATATGAGAGAGAATAGAAACCAAACTCAATCCAAAGGTAAGAATATCTAGGCTTTTACACAGATAATTTTCTTATTCAGCTCAGTATGAATTGCTATGCCTATCTCTTACCAGTACTTTGATGAATAAAAATTGGAATAAATTAATGAATTATGAAGTTGAAGATTCTATCAAATGCTTAACTGTTTAATTGCATAAACAACTATGATCTAAGAATGTCTGGACTTGAGTGAGTGACTTTAAGATGCAGTTATTCCTTTGCTATAGTTATCCTAAGGATGTTCAAATGTGGAAAATATGCGTAAACTCTGTTTTATTGTTAATTCAGAAAAAAAAATTCAGAAGAAAGGATGTAGGCATTTTATTTTTAGTGATATTAGTTATTGTGTCATGTCAAAAATAGAACAACCTTGCAAAATGTTTATTTTTTATGTCTGATGTTTTAGTTAATGAACTGAATGTCAATTTGTTCTATCTTTCTAGTCATTAGACGTAATAATTTCAGTTATTTTATATACATTTAAAGTGATAAATTCAGCATGGCCATCCTTGTAGTTTATTACCATATACTTGAGCTTAGTTAATGATATAGTTATTTGAGCAGCTAAAGTTAATTTTAATGTAGAAATTTTTCTTCTACTGATGTTTTTCTTGATTATTTCTGCTTATACCCTTGCTCATTTATTTTCTGTTCCCGCTGTAGTGACATCCTACCTCATTAATGTCAATGTACTGAAACGTTATGCATTATCTTTGCTCTTGTATCTCCAGCTATTACATGTTGACATGTCTTTGACCTATGTAAAACTAATATAACTTCTAAAGTATATAATAAATGTCTTTACTATTTATGTCAATAATACCTGCAGAGTAATGCTTAAAATGTTTAATTTCTATTGTTCATTGTAAATATGTATTACAGGTATAATGCTTCTTCCCATGCCTCCACTGAAAATGGGGCTTGTGCCCAGTTGAACTTTTCTGGAAAAAAAAGACAATAAATAAATAAATAAAGTTTTTGACAAAAATAAAACTGTGCAGAGTTAGTTATGCTTATAATATAGTATTTGATGATTATTTTCAATAACATTTTGAAAAATGTTTAACAGAATTTGAAGGACCTGAAGGCATATAAGAAAATCATCATCATACGAAGTTATTTTAAATGGTGAGCTAGCATGTCTTATATACGGACTATGAAAAATGTTGTCAAACAATGGTTCAAGTGAAAGGATAAATAAATAAAAAGGCATGAGGTAGACATGCCTATTTCTTGCACATGTATTTATGGGTGTAAAGATGAGACATTTTTGTCAAGCAAGTACAGGTCAAATTATATGATGCACTAAAGGTATTATGAAGAGAGAAATAGGAAAGTTATACTACAGCCAGAGTTTTGATAGGTAAGGAATATAGCCTCAGATGGTTAAGGCTATGAGCTGCCAGTGAGCTACTTTCTGTCATCAAGGGATTGAGTTCCTCAGCCTCGATTTGTCTGCCTGTCACTGAACAAGTCACTTAACCACACAGTACTCCTGAATGAACCTGGGAAATCTCCATGTGGATCATTTCTCTGCCCCCAGTTAACAAATACAAAGTAAAATACATGAATCAATCAATAAACAAAGAAGCAAACAAATAAATAACTAAATATTACTTTGGCTCTAGCAACAACTTATGAAGCCTGATTGCAAGTTTAATATGACGTGATAAGTAACTGACTGACATTACTTTATAGGGATCATAGTTATTATTTTATTATTGATATCAATTAATGGAATGGGCCTATGACTTTTTAAGTGGTAAAACAACAGCATTTGAATTACCAATAAAAATAGTCCTTTACATATTCAAGTATCTATTCTTCATGCCATTCATGCTACTTTGACTTCTCAGTACTCATAAAACAGCACTGAAACAGGAGTATATCCTACAAAGATGTTGCTCTACTTATATTACAAGTATATAATTGAATTATTAAAAGCATTGACTCTGTAATTTATTTTCTTCACTATGTATATATATGTATATATATATATATATATATATATATATATATATATATATATATTGGATTGCTTGTTTTTAAGTCTTCTTTCCATTACTTTTTGTCACCGCATTTCAAGTCAGGATTTAAGTGGATCATAACAGTTCCTGCAATAAAAAAAATGCACGTTAGACCAATCAAATCCAGTGTTCTATAAATGAATTGTATATGACACGAACCATACTGGGTCTGAAACTTCCAATGCTCAATCTCTGCAAAGCCTAACAACAGGGCAGCCCTAGGCACACATGAATAATGTACATTTCTGGACTAGCTATAAGCTGCAGGTCATAAGTTTTTCCATAAGTCAACCTTGATACTGAAATACCAACTTATTGTAAAAGTTGGAAATATTTCTGTGTTAGTATTACGTCTAAATAGTCTGGCTAACAAACAATCTTTTGAAACTGTGCTGTGGTCGTTTCCTGTCTATAAACCCAAAACACCACAAGAAAAATGCTAGGCTGAATAAAATAAATCCACATGAACTTTATTGTTGCAATAGGTCAGAGGTCTGTAGACTGCTTTTGGCATATCCCACCTTTCAGTACATCATTTTAAACAAGTCACCCAACATTTTTGGAATGCTTACCTGGTATAAAATAAATTGGAAAATTGATAACAACTGTTCCCCTAGCATTCCTAAAAGGCCTGCTGCATCACTGGACAGGAGGCAGGGTCTAGTCTCTAAGTCACAATGTGCTGCTCAAACTGCTGCCTTCTGCACCACTCAGGCATTGAAAGAATGATCTAGCATTAAAAAATACATCTGAGACCTGCAAAAGTTAAATATATGTATATATATATATATATATATATATATATATATATATATATATATATATATATATATATATATAAAGAATTATATATAAAATAATATATACACTGAAGGACCACCAGCTCCAAAACTAACCATCTAATGTAAGTCAAGAATGTCCTGGAAGACAATCTGCATATCCTTGTGATGACTTCTGGTTATTGTCCTTCCCTGGCTAAATTCAAAGCCTTTCTTATCTACAGAAATGTGAGGAATATCCTTAGATGGGTCAGTCTTGATGAGTAATGATTCACCCAGTGCCAGCCTATGAAAAGTCAGTGCCCCCTCCCCCTGTAACTGAGCAGAGCTAAGAGCAGTAAACTTTCTCCAACTTGCTGACTGCCTGTCTTGGACCAAGCTAACCAGACTTCTACTGAATATGGAAGCTCAGTTATAGCTCATAAATAAGATAAGAGTAATTCACTAACTCAAAATACCTCCACATAATAAAGAAACAAAGTGGCTAATTGTCAAAATCTCTGCCTCAAAATGCATCCTTTTCCTAATGAAATATAACAGACCCCTGTCCATGGACTTTTCTGAAACCTTTTCTCTATCACAGCCTTGTACATGCTTGCCAATAATCAAAAGTTGTGTACAATCAGGTAACCTAGCCATCTGTCTAAAAGGCTGAGAGCTGTCAAATGAATGCTAATACGTACTGACCATTTTATATACCATACACCGGGATACTATATAATGTATGCATAAAAAGGGGTGGGTGGGTAGGGGTGGATCAGTTTCTTTCTTTATATGGTAAAGTCTTGTGACTCAAAGGACAATAGTGCTGACCGATGAGCTTCCTCTTTCCTATCTGTCCATGAATTAGTTAACAGCATTGTGTCACTCCTCACCAAACCTCCAGAATTCTAATGCAATAAGAGTGGGAGTTCTGTTGATACCCACCTCCCCAGGCAATATTTAAAATTTAGTTATCTGTAGGTGAGAAGGAATGTTAACCAAAATGTTGTGCCTTCCTGGGATATGCTTGAAAATAAATATCAACTCAGTCTCACAACTGTGCTAGAATAGCAGTCTCAGTATGGCCTGTATCTTCTGTGGCCCAGATGTCTTTCTGACTGAAATCTCATCTACTATTTGATTATCAGAACTGAAGACTCCTCTTGTGTGACCAAACTGATCCTATCCTACCACTGTTGGTATCTGAATAGGCATGAGTTCAAGAATGGTCATGTTGGTCCTATTTTCTGCAGTCTACGAAGGTGACCAAGAAACAATAAACCATCTACCACTCAGATACTCCCCTAAACCCTAGTCCCCCCAACTACAACTGTGAACAGATGAAGAGCCTCTGAAGATACACACACATCTTGCCACAAAGAAATCCTGTAATAATCTGAGAGAAGAAAGTCCCATGAGTAAAAGAGATACCTTTACTCATATGGAATATCTCAAAGTGTGATGCTTTTGCCATCTGTCTTTTAACAACTGTCATCTGTCAGGCCATACATGATCTCCTTGGCATGCTGACCTAAAGTCAAAATTAAGGAGACCAAAGCTCAGTTACCACATTAAGCCTTATGTTTTTGGCAATCAAAACACACTGATGACTTCTCTCAAGACATTTTAGTTTATTGGTCACCATTTAAAAGCCAAAAAAAAAATGCATAGATTTCCAAACCACACTCAGTGGGCTCTATATTAGTAGCAAGAAACACTCCAAATTCTTGGCGCAAAGAAGAACATGTACATGCTCTGCTATCCTCCAGGATGACTTCCTGATGATCAGTGTCAGCCAGGTAATGTGCTGCTGCATACTGGGGAATCTCCTGTTGTGAACATCAGTGCATGACCTCACTAACTTTCCAAATGTGGCACCCCAAAATCATGCAGCTCAAGGGCTTGGCCATGTCAAATAATATTGCTTCTCAAGTTGCATGTCTAACAATTTCTGACATTTTCAAAATTTTTATAATGAGAAAGCCCACCCCCTCCCCATTATCTTGCTTTTGCCAGCCAAAGGTCCTAAATTTTTTACTGATATGGATGGCATCATCTAGTAAGCCATACTAAACCCAAGGATCCTACTTCCTAATGTCATTGACTGATGACTCAAAAGGAAAAGATACTCAACAAATCAACCTAACTTCTCCCTACCTGTTTTTTGCTACTAACTCAATGATGGAATCTGAAAGGAATCAAATAGGTGGATTTTAAATGGACCAACAATCTTCCTCATATATGAACATAAGTTGGCACTTAGTCCATTGGGAGCAACTTCCTGTTTTTTAGGAGAGCCTCAGCTCAAAGTCTTGCTACAGCTCAAGAGGTGAATGAGCATCCAGCTGAACATTTAACTTAAGGGCCAACCTATCTACTTTAATCCAAAAATGTCTGTCTCACTATCACCGTTTAAATAGGATCATCTTGTAATAATTTGGAATGAGGCATCCACAACCTTGATAAATAGCAGGGATGATTGCAAAATATAGGTTGCTTCCTATTTCGGGAGTTTTTCTCCCTGCATGGTAGCCTGGTTCCAGCCCATTTATGTCATACCCTTTATAACATTGCCTGAAACTATTTGATCATTTTTGGGATTTATGAAGAAGGAAGGGCAAAGGCTCAAGTTTCATTTGAAGACTAGTCCACTTGAGAGGCTACACATTTTATATAATTTTGAAATAACAAATTGAAAATTTCAATTGTGGCAAAAATATGCAGCTCATCTGTTTTAACCGGTGAATATGCAGCCTGCCACATGTACAAGTCCAAAATAATATGTTGACATTGTCAGCGATATACATTACTTAAGGATAAAGTGTCAGCTTTGAGGCAACTGGTCTTCCATTTATGTTTTGGTAAATCTAGCATGGCCGATGAAATGATATAGTTGGCGACTGACGAAAGATGAATCATGCAATTATTTTCACTCAGCGTATGGAGGCAGTCAGTGAGCTCCATTGCACTTGCTATAGTCTTGATCCTTATCCCTTAAGATGGATTGTTTCATGTCTTGAGGTGCTGGGCTTAGTTACCTGACAGATCGTTGTGCTCTCTGTCAGATTACCTGAGGCCTTTAAAAGTAGTCTATCACAGCTTTGCATTAAGTCCCTGGTTTCTATGTATGTTCACCTTTAGTGAGAACATTTGTAGACATGGCTTGAGTTATCACAGTCATATAATGAAATTCACTTCCATGATTCATTTGACCATTCTCATTGGAGTGCCACTGGCACATTGGAGTCACTCTATTGCCCTCCAGATACCGTAAACAATTATTGCTAAATCCCTCATAAAACAATGTTTTTGATGGTGCAGGCAACAGTACACTATCCATTTGTCTCCTTCTTTGACCCTACCATTATTTGTTATTCAAGTAGATATAGAGGGTAATCTGGGTATGGTGCTTGAACTTGAACTCTTACTTTCGGAACAGGTGTCTTCTGTAGTCAGGTCTTCTTTTTACATGGATCATCTCCAGGGTTAATCATCTTGCTGCTGAAGGAGACCTAAGAATTATTGCTCATCCCATCTTGACTGCAGTAAAGCTATGTTTCTAGGGTCTTCTGTTGGTAAATGCTGTGGATGACACTAGGACAGAATGCTGCAGCAATGCAATTATCCAGGAACACCAACAAACAACTTGTTTGGTACACCATCTTACAGGATGCCAATAAAATGCTGGGTCCCTGACATACTATGTTGACAACTTATATTTGCTGAGTATGTGTTTAGAAGATGTATGCTTCATTCCTTCATTAAGTATACATTTGTGGCTGTGGGTATAAAAGGCAAAACAGCTTGTTTGTAACCAATACACAAATGAGCCTGCTGCTCTCTGTGTTTGGTGTTATGGGATGGCAATGAAATGCATGGTCTCTGACATACTAAGCAAGTCGGCATCTTGTGTTCACTGAAACATGGGTCAGAGACACGTGCTTTGATCATTCATTAAGAATCCCTTTGCACTTGCAGCCAGTTGAACTTCATGTCATCTTCAAGGTAGTAAGTAAAGTACTTTGCATTACATGGTCTCACTCCTACCTGTTTGAAGTACCTTGTAGACTCTACCCCTTGGTAATGTTAAAAAGGGGATACAACTGACCGTGGCAAGGTTCCAGGTCTTTTCAATGTCAAAATTTCACAGCAACATGCTCTAAGTATTGTACTTTTATTTAAAAAGCACATTTGTTTCTCTTAAAACACAGATTTGCATCCCCCTCAATCTTCTCAGCACTTCTTTTACATTTTGCACATGTTGTTTTTGTGTAGTCCCAAGAATTAAGATCTGACTCAGCTGTAGTGCAACAAGTAGTGCTCCTTACAATCGACTGCCTAGGGTTCGCTGGCTCACAGAGGGTGCAAAAGACAGTGTAAAAGATAAATGTTAGGTTCATAAGTAATTACTAGGTGTGAAGTCCATGAAACCATTAAAAAAAAACTTGCCCAAATTCCCAGTTGCCCCAAAGCACTGTCTAGTTAAGTGAATTGTACATGGTCACACACTAGACAAATGAAGACTGAAAGAACCAAACCCTGTCCAACAGGCAGTAGGTAATTAAAAACTCACAGCCTTAATCCTCTTTGCCAAACTCCATATAATATAAAGCAGGTAGATTCCACTGTGATTTGGATTCAGGATCAAGATTATTGACAATTATACCATAGAACCATAAAACTAAACATAAATATCAATAACAGAAAAAAAAATGAGACAGAAACATTGCACAATGCCATCAAGAATTATCAAATAAGCTTCTCCTTACATCAAGTTCACAAAAGTCAATATTTATCTTCAAAAATAATATTAATACAGATACTGGGAATCCACAAAAAAGCTGCTTCAGGTGTATTGAACAAACATACAAAGTTGCCAAACTTATAGTCAATTGTCAGCATAAACTTGAGAAAGAAAACACAGCAGTAGTAATAAAAAGCTTTTTAATTGTTAAGTGTTTACATTTTTCACAAAACATACAGACTTCTTCAGAATAATTAAGGACTTTGGATAGATTTAATCTAACAAAGGAAGGACAGTCATTGTTGAGACATATTATAGACAATAGACAAGTCAGGTTTATGAAGCCTGACAAGAGGGCTGACCTGGTCATTATGAATACCAACGATTATATTAGCAAAATGTTCAATATGCTTTCTGATGACACATATGAATAGGTGTCCATTAATGAAAGGAACATTGCCTATCACAAAACTGACTTCACATTAAAAGATATTTTTGACACAAGGCCTTATTTCAGAGTGACTTTGAGTTCTTAAGGGCTTTGGATACCAAGCACCCCCAATATATTTGGCATTCCCAAAGTCCATAAGGGTATATATGATCCACCATTGCACCTAATTGATGATGCTAAAAATTCAAAAACTTCAACCTTGACCTGTTATATTGATTTCCAGTTGAAAGAGGTGGTGGCCAACATTGCACACCTCTACAAAAACTTATGAGACTTTATGAAAAGATTTTCCAGGCACATATACAGTGATGATATTATTTTTGTCACCATGGACGTCAAAGACCTCTTTTCAGTTATTCCTCACAGTTTGGGTCTAGAGTGGTTATATAATTATTTGTGTTTTCAAAGTACACTAGACCATGGTAGGATCAAGCTTCTCAGGAATTTAATGGAAATTGTCCTGGGAACAACTTTGTATATTTTGAGTGACAGCTTTTTAGGTAAAGTGCAGGGGTTGTCATGGGATCCACTTGTGCCCCGATCTTTGCCAACCAAGTGATGGCACATTGGGACTTTAATTTTGTTTTTCAATCCTGTTACAGCAACATGTGGAGTTTGTATGCCTTCTGCTTGGAAAAAATCATCACTTTCTGGACTGGTTTCCTTGAAAAGCTCAAGGAATGTTTTTGTTACTTGAAAGACAGCATAGGGTTTCTCAGGTTTACCTTGAATTACACCACTGACTACATTAACTTCCTAGATTTATAATATATTTCTTGAATCAAACATCTATAGGAAACCAGCTTATTCTAACCTTTTGTTGCACTTTTCCAGCTGGCATCCACTACATCAAAAGAAGGCACTAGTCAAGGGCCAGATGGTTAGGCTTGCCTGCATGATTTCACATTAGGACACCTTTCTACAGGAAAGTACAACATTAAAAATATGTTTGAGGTATGGGGCTACCCCCAAACTTCTTAATCTTATTATGTTAGAGGTTAAATTCAAGCAGGACCAGTCTATTTTATTTTTCTTGGTTGGGAAAGTGGTTTCTTGAACTGGTAGTAATGCTCAAGTTATGACCTCATATCTACAGAATGGCCCTATTTTTTCACATTAACTTTGACTTCTCAGACATTAAGTCTGTTATTATAAAAAAAATTGAATATGTTTTTAAGGCTAGTGAACTGTTTCAGGTCCTGGGTCCCTCCCCAGCATTGTATACAAAAAAGACATATCTCTTACATTTCTTATAGAAAAAACAATGTCCACTACTTTTAATTGTTGCATGATGAAATGTGGGCATTATAATTATTGACTTAAATAAGATGTTTTTTAAGAATATACAAGATGCCTATGTATTTTTCTGGGTTTTTTTTCATTCTGATGAAGTCCCTTTGCAGGATAAAAGTACTGAATATGGATTTAATGAACATGAATTTATTTAAGAAAGTATTTTTGTGGTCCAGTTCCTGTAGTTTGGGTTTGGATTGTTTTTTAAGATTAATCCTTGCTGAAATTAACCCACTGTAGCTAAATGGGTCCTGTTTCTTTTGATTTTTGTATGTTTTTGGCATGAAGTGAGTCTTAAAAGTTAACAAATGCAATAAATGGATGGAGCAGTGGTGCAGTGGTTGTGTTGTCGCCTCACAGGAAGAGGTTCTCCTGTTGATTGTCGGCTGGTGTGCCTTCTGTGCAGAGTCTGCATGTCCTCCCTGCATCTGTGTGGGTTTCCTCTGGGTGTTCTGGTTTCCTCCCACATTATAAAGACATGCATCTGGAGTGTTTCTGTCCAAGAATCTGCTGAACATTGATTTTGTTCCAAGTCGGATTTTCCCAGTAAACAAATGTTAAATAAATAAATAAATTCATACAGCAATCAGTTCTATATAAGTCTTAGCATTTTGACTGGAGTTATACTAAATACATGGAGAGGTCCACCCATCCATCCATCAACAACCGCTTTTCCCATTTTTGTACATGGGGTCGGGGTGTCACTTCGCAGTGATAATTATCTTGATCCAGGGTTCTTACTACTAGGTCACTAGCCCTGATGCATTTGTTCTTCCATACCACACACTCACACCTATGGCCAATTTTAACTGTCCAATCCACCTACTGCATGCTTTGGAATGTGGGAGGAAACTGGAGCATCCAGAGGAAACCCACATGAACATAGATTGTTTAGATGCAGAGTCTGTGCAGAAGATACTCCAGCCAAGAACTGAACCAGAGAGAGAGAACTTCTTGATGTGAAACAACAATGCTATCTGCTTCCCCATATGCTGCCCTATAAATAGGTTCCCTATTAGATGAATGAACGCTTAAAATGTCGAGTACAACATGCTCAACAGCTTTTAAGTAAACATTCATCTAAGCAAAATCTAAGAATGTCGAAACAAGAAGTTTCGAAAAGTTGCAGTTGGCCAGCCATAAGGAAGCCAACGGCTGACGTCAGAACGTACACCTTGTGTCTCCATTGTGGTGCATTCTCAACATTCACCCTGTGTAATGTTATGACAGTCCTCCAATGTGGTGCGATCTCGAGTTGGTATATTTAAATTGGGGGGTGTGGGGACACAGCCCCCCAAATTGGGGTGTGGAGGTGAAGCCCCCCACTTTATTTTGTTTTTTTGGGGGGGTTGTAATGGTGTACAGTACATTGTAACCATCAGCCATTGGCTTCCTGACGGCTGGCCAACTATAACTTTTCAAAACTCCTTGTTTTGATATTCTGGGGTTTTGCTTAGATGACTGTTCACTTAAAAGCTGTTGAGCATGTCGTACTCAACATTTTAAGCATTCATTCATCTAATATAGACCATGTAAATACATACATTAAAGGTTCCTAGAAAAAAAGACTAATCTTCAAACATCTTAATATGTAGAATTTCCTGGATCAAATCTCTGACATTTGAAATATAATGTTTAATATACTTAAGTATCAGTGAGGCAAAATTTCTAAAGAAGCCAAAATTAAATTTCATGCAGACCTACTGTGATGGGAAGTTAGGTGGACATGTGGCACAGATGTGTCACATGAATGGAAAAACTGTGTAAAGCTTTGTTTCTGCCATTGCATGGCTATCACTTTATAAGGAAAAAATTATTATATTGTTTCCATTTATTTTAAAATGAGCAAATGGCATGAAAATAGAATATAGACTTTAAAATAAATACATAAGCTTCTGCACTGCAATGAAACCAAGTATTTGAACTTCCTAACCTAAGAGATGTTAATACTCATATTAAACAACTTTTATTTTCCACACGTATGTAACATAGTTTGCTATTTAACTACCCTCCAAAAAACACTTAATTCTTAAGTATTTTATTGTCCTACAACTTTTTCTACCATACATTTTGAATATTAGCACTAGACAGCATGCAAAAACGATTAGAATACCACCACATTAAAAAAGGATGAAGACGTGTGTAATGTGGCATTGCATATGCATACTATTTTGACATTGAAAATAAGTACATTGAATGACACTGTCTCCTGGTAACTAATGATTTTCAATATGGTTTCACTGGCTACAATGTCCAAATGCAAACATGTCATTAGTAAGCTGAGGAGGTATGTTCAGACTATAAATATTTGTTCCAACAACATTATCTTTGTAATTGTAACCTTGTCATAACACAAGTGTTAGCTGAACATTAACTACTTTTACATATTTATAGAGTTGAGCTCCAGCAAGAACCAGTTACTACTGAACTTCTGTGTCTAGGCACTGTATGTGGTAATGAAGGAATTGGATCGTGACTTATTTTTACTGCTCGCCTTTTAAGCAAGTCAGCACAGGAATATTAAATGGCTTGTTTCAGTACTATATCAAGCATCCTTTCAAGTATTCCCTTTCATGGAAAGCAATTTCATCCATAATATGAATGATAATATTTGGGTATATTTTGCATGGGCCTTTATTACTTTTCTCCTGCTGCATGCTGGTATACAGCATGTGGTAATGGTCAGTAAACAGGGAATAGTAATAGTGGGGTGGCTGACTTCTTGTTTTTATTTGCTCTGAAGATTCATGAGGTGAATGGCTGTATCATATGTTGGTTAGTGTCATTTTTCATGAAAATACTGTGATGCATGAAGCATGTTGTTACTCTTTTCAGTAAAATGTCATGCTTTCTATACTCTTAAGTGTTAACTTATTTACTTTGAATGGCTAATTTTAGAATAATTTGGTCCTGATAAATGCAACTTGAATGAAATTATGGACAATACTTTATGGATGACAGGATACTTAGCACAGGTGAATACCAGTTAGAAAACCTTTTAAGGAATGACTGGGAATAACATGTATGTTAAAACTCCTGGACATTTCTGTATACAGTATAATGCATGTGGCTTTCCACCCATCTTTGTCCATTATTACAAGTCGTTACTTTATGTAGTTCTTTTATGACACACACACACACACACACACTCTCTGCATGTGTGTGTGTGTGTGTGTGTGTGTGTGTGTGTGTGTGTGTGTGTGTGTGTGTGTGTGTGTATGTGAGAGAGAGTGTTTTCTCACGTGCATGTGTTGGTCTCAGAGAAAAGCAAATGTGGAAAAAATAATCCAGACCATATTGTTTTATTTACTCGCATTTCAAACATGACATATAAATGATCTGAGTTGGTACACTGCATTTCTATAGCACACCATTAATAGCACAGCCATTCTTGTTCTACATACTGACTTGTGTGTTAAATTTCTGGGGTGCTGTCGCTATGCCTCAAGTTGTACCAAATGTTTCAGCTATGCAATGTCTCAGGGATGTACCTGATGGTGGCTCAAAGTTTAGCTTTCTTCCTCAAAGAACAAAGAAGATTGTATTTACTAAGTAGTGTTATACATAGGATTTTTATTCTTCAGAAATGTATGTTACTGAAGTTCATCTTATGTTGCTAAACTTCTAAATGAATGGAAACACAGTTTAAAAAGTGCAGGTGATGCTGAACATATGTCTCTTACCATTTTTTGCATTGCTCTTGATTTTTCACATAAGAGTTTGAGAGACTGAGCTATAGTATTGTACCTCCACATTGTGTTGAGGACTAGTCATCTTTCTTAATGTTTTATGATTGTATTGACCGTGCGTGTACAAATCGGCTGCCCTTTTGCACATGTTCCCTACTCATTGTTTTGCATAGCTTTCCAGTAATCTGAGGAGGTCATAGCTGTGTGTGCTGTTCATTATGGGATCTATGTCAGATTATCAAAGTTCTGAAACTTCAAAATTCATATGGCTGAGGCCATACGATAAAAGTTTCGGAACTTCAAACATTAAAGAAATAAAAAATAAAAAAACAAACAAAAAACTGCTATTTTTAATGTTTTTGCCCCCCTGCAACCCTCACACCCCTTTCTAATTAAACATACCAACTCCATGATCCCACTGCATTGTGGAAGAGGGTAAATTTACCATTATGTGCTGTAGCATGATCTCCATTCAAAAACTTTCCAAGTTTCAAAACTTAGATAATATGGCCCCAACCATATGACTTTTCAAAGTTTTGAAACTTCGATAATCTGATAGAGATCTTTATTATGGTGCTTAGTCTTCTGACACCCGTTTCTCTGTCAGTCTGGTTTGAATTAGACATTGCATCACTGATCAGTACTGTCGTAGCACAAAGCCACTGTTTATTCCTTAGTAATCCAGTGGGATCTTACCAAAGGAACTGGCCCTAGCAGTTATGTTTTAACCAAAGGCACTGATTGCTGTACCATTTGCTCGTGATTTCAATCCCTCTTGGATAACTAATGCTTTTCTTGACTAGGTGTGATCTCTGCTGTTCAATGCACTCCTCTCAATGACTGCCCTATAACATTTATATTTATTTTCTTTTATTTATTCTGAAGAACCGCATTTGTTTGTAATTCTATTTAGTTTTATATGTCAACTTGCAGAACACCCCTGTAATAAACTTGTGCTCCATGGCTCATATTGCATTTATTTTTTGTGCCTCATATATTCATAGCATATACCTTTGTATAATGTATCCCATTTGTAACTTTTTTGTTGTACAGTGCAGATATATTGCATTTCAGTCTAAGATATTTGTGAACAAATTATGTAAAACATGTGTGACGTATTTTGTGGTCAGCAAAAAAGATAAAATGAATAAAAAGTAATCCACAGTTGTATACCTTTAGTACACACACAGTGCAAGTCCAAAGGAAGGAATGCTGACATGAACAGTTTAAAATCATCTTCAGAGCAGGGGGTTTACAGATTTGTTGCATTTAAAAAAATATATATATATCTCATAATAATTTATTATTCTAGATGAAATACCTCTCAACCTTTACACCCAGAGCTATGAATAAAGCATAAAATAAAATCCATAAATTTGGGATAGTTTTTAAGTTCTGGTAATCTTAACTTAGAACTTGTCAAATAATTTTCAGTTTTCAGAGAGAAAGAGCAAAGGACTGAGAACAAATTAGTGGCATCCCCCCAAAATCTGGACAGTTGACAGGTTGCATATTTGATTTACAATGGTAGGTGTGTGATCTGCTAATATGTGCATGTGATTCTAGTTTTCTAGAGTGTACAGCTTCTTAATGTACAGATGAGGCTTTCTGGTTGCAGTTTGCAGAATCTCTGCATATGTAGTGAAGGATGTGTGCTTATTTTCACAGTGTCATGTGACTGCTGCAGCTGGTAGTTCAACCTCAAAACCTGGAGGTACTTATAGCTCTCTGAGGAATTTAAAGGTCATATCAAAGGAGTGTTTTGAGCATGAGATAGTTCTTACTGAAGGACGTTACTGATGAGTGTTTCAAAATTATCTCATGAAGTGCCTCCATACCTAATTTAAACTAACATCCTTACTATGTAAAAATATAAAATAATTTAACTTTGTCAAAACACTACTGAAATGGTTAGGATTTGTAATAAGATTTATTTTAAAGAAATTGCTTTGCACCATTTTACCACCTTCTTCTAGGCTGAACGTTTCTCAGTTACTGAACTTATTCTTGGTCAGCTAGATGTCTTTAAAATGATTGTATTATTATTATTATTATTATTATTATTATTAATAAAATGGATTCATGACAGAATACCGAAAACACTGACTCCACATTCCAGAGTATCAATACATGTAGTAACCACAAAGTACTCATTACAAAGGTGAAAAAAGTGCTCCTGATAGTCTGCTTCTAAAATCAAATCAGTCAATGTATACTTGAAGTTCACAAGCAACACATGCTAGTGAGACTTCACACTACCCCCACAACAAACTCCTAAAACCTCATCTACTCATGGCACAAGACAAATATAAAGATCCAGACTATAAAACTGTTGTAGTTACTGTAAATGCACTATGATGAAACTGAGTGTTCTCTACAGAAATCAGATTTTCTGGTGTCCATCCATTTAACAAGGTAGTGTTAGAAGAGTGATCAGACGCTGGTGCAAAAATTTATTAATGGGTTGCACAGCCTCACTCACTAATTTCCTAAATTACACATCTTAGATAATGGCAGATCTACATACATAGGTAACCTCAGTGCTTTATACATTTATTTAGCTTCTGGGTCAACCTTAAATGGCATAACCTACCTATGAACCTATATTGGATGGGAAATAGGAAATTCACTCCGGGGATCACTTCTGTGGCTCTGCTTGACAGGGGCACAGGAAAATAATTTTCTTGGGTGGTGAAAGCCAGGGTATCTTTTTGGCTAGGCTTATATAGGTCCTAGGGCCAATAGCCTAGTACCTACCTATAAACCTATGAACCTAATTAAACCACTGTCTTCATGATTTTTTTAGACCAGGATTTCTGATTTAGTGACAAGTATCTTTCTGCTCATCCACAGGATGCTAGTAAGACTCCGATGTCTGGGAAAGGAAATGCTAAATTAGTGTTTTAAGTTTAATTCAAAATGAGTATTTTTTTCGGCCCTTGCCGTAAAACAGTTCTTTAAATTAGCGTAGGCACCAGCTTTGTTAGAGTATCCTATAAATTACCATACAGGGTCTGTAAACCCTGAGCAACCCCTCTAACACTCACCTTAGTTATGCAACAAATCTGCAGATTCCTGAACACTAATCTCCCCCCTTCCAACCACAAACTGAAAACAAAAAAGCATCTGATCTTTTCAGGACCACCCCCCCTTTCCAACCACAACCTGAGAACAAAAGGGCATCTGATCTTTTCAGGAAAACTCCCTTGACTGCTTTTTATTTTATTTTGTTTATTTTTTAACCAGGAAGCCCACTGTTCAGAATTAGCCCCTTTCAAGGGTGACAATAGAGCACTGCCTGGTTAAATGACTCCATCATAGTCACACAGTAGGCAAATGGATGCTGATAGAATTAATCCTTGCACTACGGGAAGCAGATCAAGCACTGCTCATGACCTTAACCCTCTGCACTAAGTGCCATATGCTTTGATGACTGCCATCAACATTCCTGACCAGGATGACAGTGCAGAAAATGGAATGCCAAGACAAGGTGTAAGTCCATTGGTGACCATGCACTTCCATGTCTGTACTCTACATTTCAGTTATTAAACCACTGCTGGTTTCTTCTCTTCTATAGTTTCTTGCTAGAAACATTATCCTAGAATATTATTTATTAAGAAATATTTAAAAGGTCTTGTGTGGAAAGGTGGACAAAAATAATGCTAATATGGAATGTCACCAGTACAGCCATCACCTCAAGGAAGAGAGTATACAATAGTAACAGACACAGCTAATAAAAAAAGTAATTCTAATCATTTTGAGGCATTATTATTGCTAACAATAGACAATTCAGTAGGCTATTTATGCAGCAGCATTATAGGTTCATAGGTTCATAGGTAGGTACTAAGCTATTGGCCCTAGGGCCTATATAAGCCTAGCCAAAAAACTACCCTTGCTTTGGCCACCCAAGAAAATTATTTTCCTGTGCCCCTGTCAAGCAGAGCCACAGAGATGACTCCCAGGGTGAATTTCCTATTTCCCATCCAATCATCAAGATTTTTCTTGAAGACTGCTAATGAAGAGCTTTGTTTGATATAGATAGGTAGTTTGTTCCAGAGTATGGGAAGTCTGTGGGACAGGAATCTATCCCTCCAGCATGTTCTGTTTATTGTGGTGACAAGGTTTAGGTCCATAGAGTGGTTAGCTTGGAGGGATTAGGATTTCTTTAAGTGGAACATGTCCAACAGCTCTGGGTTTGACATAGCTTTGTCAGGGATCATCTCTGAGTAGGCGATATGCGACGGAGTAAAGCTGGAGTTTTTTGAGACGGTCTGCGTAGGGCATCTGTTTGAGGCTGGTAATCCTCTTTGTGGGGTATTTCTGTGGCCTTTCCAGTTGTTTTAGATGTCTTGTGAGGTACATACAAAAAGGGGCATTGTACTCTATAATGGATCTAATAAGTGACGAGTAGAAGGGAACAATAACCTCTTTTTTCCTGGATGAGAAACCTTTTGTGATGAGGTGTACCACATAGAAGGATTTCCTGACTACTGTGGTGATATGACTATCAAAGGAGAGACTACTATCCACCTGTATCCCAAGGACTCATCTCACTTTCGGTGTTAAGTCGAGTACCACCTATGTGGTAGCTCATGTGTATAGAGTTTTTACCAAAGGGGATGACAATGCACTTTTTGGCATTGAGCTTGAGGCCATGGCTTTGTCGGCTCCTAGTCTGCAGCCATCTAGGGTGTCTAAGTCTCCTAGTCAACTAGGAGTGAGTTTATCTATAATTCCAGAGTGGAGGATGGTGTCAAAAGCCTTGGCGAGATCTAGATAGGCTGTGTGAACCTCCTTACCCTTGTCTACGGCTTTGGTGACTGCTTCAAAGAAGTCTATCATGTTTAGGAGACATTATCTGCCTTTTACAAACCTGAACTGGGTTGGGTCCAGAGTTTGGAGATTACCTATGTCTTTGTTTATAAGTTCCATGATGATACGTTCCATGGCCTTGCAGACCAGGCTCGTTAGGTTAATGAGGCGGTAGTTCCCAGGGTCTGTGGTGGCTCCCACTTTGAGGAGTGGGATAACCATCACTGTGCACCATTCAGTGGGCACAAAGCCTGAGGTGAGGCTATGATTGAATATGGTGCTTAGGTGGGGTGCCAGTTCATTCTATAGTTCGTGTAGAACGCAGCCCAGGATGTTGTCAGGTCCCATGGATACTGTGTTCTTAGCTGTGGCGAGTGTGGTTTTTACCTGTGCAGCCATGATTACAGGAACTTTGCATTCTTCCAGTATAGAGATGGACCCTTTAGGGGGTGAGAGGGGGCTAAAGTTAGCACTGAACCTATCTGCCAGGATGTTGACAATATCGGTTGGTTCTGTATATTTAGTGCCAGTGTGCTGTAATTCAGAGCAGATCTGAGTGTTGCCATTGAGATTTTTGACATAGGTATAGAATGCTTTGTAGTTGTCTTTAGAATCAGTGGCAATTGTTTTTCATAACTAGCTTTGGAGGATTTTATGAGGGATCTTAGCTTCTTACCAAGGCTGACCAGGGAGTTCCTCCAATCATGGGATTTTACTCCTTTTTGCAACAGTTTCTTTCTTCTGTTGTAGAGTTTGTTTATGGCAGGGGGACCACCAGATTGGCTTCCTTTTTTGAAGCATTAAGCTGATACATTATATAACATTACATGAGAAATATAAAATACACGGAGGATGCATATCTTACTGTCCTATCTATTTCAAGTATGGTTCTCTAAAACATGAAACAAAGCTGAGACTTGGCAGCTTCTTAAAGAAGATGGAAAGTGACCTTGGACAGCATTACCAACTTGCCCCATATTTCTCCTTTAGTGATGAAACATTGCCCATGGAAAACCTCATGTGCCCACATAACTATTACTATAGAGTATCACATCCACTGCTATAATTTATCATTTAGGGTCTCCACCAAGGGATGTATGCATGTCAGAACATTTTGCTTGTGTGTTTATTGTTTTTATTATAATGTTTTAATTTCACTGCTGTGTATCATTATAGGGACACTGCCTTAAGGTTTGCATTTATGTCCATAACAAAATGTAACAGGATGAGTTAAAATGTTCAGACTCGCATCTTTCAAGCAGCATCCGTGACCCACTGAATCTTTAGACAAAGAGCAATGCTTTTATTTGCAGTTTAAAAATAAATGTTACTATCTTTTAAAAGGTTTTGTGCAGTAAGTGTGATTGTGTGAAAGGGTACATAGCATGGCGTAACTAAAAATCCTGAAATAAACAAGTCTTATGTTGATTTTTATCCTTGCTCTCACCTCATAATTTCTTGTAATGTTTCTCTGAAGTCAGCCTTTTGCTTCATTGACACTGTCTGCATACCTCTCAACCTCTTAGAGGAAAAAATCTGGACAGAGCCACAAATAATGGGAGTAAGGAGACACGGGCCCCAAAATAGGGACCCTTTTTAAATACTGCTCTTACAAACTTGGAAAGCTGATAGAATAACAGGTATTGCATTGACATGAATTTTCTGAAAGATATGAAGTCTGAAACTCAAACCTCTGCTGTTATTTTCTGACTTCAGTCCTCAATGATTTGCCAGTGATTTGCCGGAAGACCAGAATTTTATGAGAAACAGACCAAAAATATGAGGCAAAAATTTGGACATTCTGCGAAAATCTGGACAGTTGAGAGGTATGAGTCTGTAACTCTTAAAATTTTCTGTGCTTACTTTTCCCTGCCCCTTTCTGTCTCTTACTTATGCAGTCCAGCACCTTTGACAGTGACAGACGCATCCTTTGCTTTTCTTTTTCAGTTGTCCATGCTGATGTCTGTTCTACTTGCTATAAAAGTGATCTATTTCTTTTCATCACCTGCATATATTAATTTCCTGATGAGCTAATGTACTTTCTTCTACTGAAAGATGCTTTTAACTAATCACCGTTTGAAAGAAGGGATGATTTCCATCAAGTTTTTTGAGAACTCTTTCATCAGCCTTTTGTTCTGCTGATGTAAGCACTGTCTTATCAAAACAATTTGGCATGTTAAACAGTAGCTCAACAAAGTTTGATATATGTGTCCATCTTTTAACAGTATGCATGTAACTGACATTTTTCTCTCTTGCTTGCTAGCAATATTAATCTTAAGACAAAAAAGGCCACAATTTCACTGGGATATTTTTTTTATTTAAATTATATATGTTTAACTTGGAAGGTGGGTTAGCTGTAAACTTGGCCAAATGAAAAACTTTGTTATTAGAATAATAGCACAAAACAGTATATTAATACAAAAGGCAATAACTAAACAGTAACCAATGAGTGCGTGTGGGTATATGAGGATTTAGCCACGGTTGGTATGGTTCGATCATGAGGGCAAAGCCCGAGTGATTAAACAAAGCCAACTATAGGTAAATCCTCATATACCCATACCCGCAAGTTGGTTATTGCTATTATACATTAACATTATTTAAGAAAGAAATTGCTTGCCTTTCTTAAATAATGTTGTGGTATAACAGTGCACCAGTGTTCCTCCACATTCTTCCACATTTGTTGAAGTAATATGCATGGTATGGGATTTATGTTCCCATGCCTGCACAGTATATCAGTGCTGTTGAACACAAGCAATGGAGAAAGGAAAATCTCCACTTTTTTTTTTTTTTTAACTATAAAGTCTGGACAGTTTAGAAGTATGAGAGAGACAGGGCAGAAACAAAAGAAAATCAGGTAAGTTTCTTTTTGCAGAATTATACCCAATTTTTCTTGTATTTGCTCTGCCCTCCATATGTACCCCTCAACCTCTTTGCTCAAGAAATGTGGACAAAGCCTTAAATAATGGGGGACAGAGGCTCCAAAATAGGGACCGATTATAAATGCTGCTCTTATAAACTTAGAACGCTTCAAGAATAACAAGATTTGTGTTAGCATCCACTGTCTGAAGGATATGAAGTTTGAAACTCAAATGCATGCCATTATTTAATGACTTCAAGTCATCAATGATTTGTTGAAAAACCACAAATTTTATGAGGAATAGACCACAAATACGGACATTCTATGTATAGCTGGACAGTTGAGACATATGCCTCCTTAGCATACATGAATAGAAGAAAGTCTGGCCAGTCAATGGTACTTTAGTGGCTGGACTTTTTTTCTATTCGTATATGCTTGATTTACAATGGGCATGCTAGTTGGTCTGTCCAATCAACATGCTCATTTTTGAATAGTAATGAGCTATCATTGTATAATAAAAGAATATATGTTATTTCTAAATAAAATGTGCAGGGCACAAAATGTAAGCAAAGGAACAGGATATAAAAGCCGCTATCTCATATCCACTTTTTATTTATGGTACAGTTGCAGTAAAAAATTAATTAAGCCATGCAATCCTGCAATGAGCTACATAGTAGATATAGAAAATATATGAAAGTTGGAATGTGGCAAGACATTTGTTATATGAGAAAACTCTGTACAAAGTTAGTTACCTGAACAGGACTGTTCAAACAAAAGCTGGCTCAGGTGGATCCACAGTAAAACTACAATTTATTGAACTTTAATAAACACAAAATAAAAAAGATTAATGCTTTTGTTCAGTTCTTATGCACTTCATCAGATAATCCTATACATGTTTGCCCTGATTAAATACATTCAAACTCAACCCCATTGGTCAATCCACATACACCCTTCCTTAAAGCTGCACATTTATTTTATACAATATTTATGATACAAAAACATCTAAAATATATAAATAAAGTATACAAAATACATAACACCAATATAGAAACACAAATCATAGCTAATAACAGGCCTAAAAATCAAAATCAAAATAGCTGGTAAAAAGGGAAATGTGTGTGGATTGACCAATGGTGTTGCTTTTGAGTGTATTTAAAGAGGGCAAACATGTATATGATTATCTGATGAAGTTTATAAGAAGTGAATAAAAGTGCTAATCTTTTTATTTTGTGTTTATTAAAGTTCAATAAATGGTAGTTTTATCATAGATCCACCTGAGCCAGCTTTTGTTTGGACTTTGTTTGTACATATCTGTGTTTTGTTTGGGGAACAGGAACCATGAGGAACATGATATGATCACTGTTTTCCATGAAGAACATGATAGGATCACTGTTTTCCATGAGGAACATGATATGATCTCTGTTTTCCTCTGAGGAAATTGATATGATCACTGTTTTCCATGAGGAACATGATATGATCTCTGTTTTCCTCTGAGGAAATTGATATGATCACTGTTTTCCATGAGGAACATGCTATGATTGCTGGTTTCCATGAAGAACATGATATGATTGCTGTTTTCCATGAGGAATATGACATGATCACTGTTTTCCATGAAGAACATGATATGGACTCTGTTTTCCATGAAGAACATGATATGATCACTGTTTTCCATGAGGAACATGATATGATTGCTGTTTTCCATGAGGAATCACTGCCAGTGCAGTATGTGCACAGCCAGTGATTCCCTTTTTTGTGAGAGTTCTGCCTTCTTCAAGTTGATGCAACCATGGAATAGGCATATTTAAGTCTGTGGGTGCATGGGATGATTGCTGTGCTACAAAAAACACTTGCAGTTAATTATTTTGCCCTTCTGTATTTCAGACATTAGTTCTCAGCATTTCCGAATGCTCAGGGTTTTGCTTCTGCATGACCAGAAGATGAACATCAGTGATGGCCAAGATCTGAAAGTTTACTTACATTTCCCTTGTCTATCAATATCCTGAGACTATTGCACACAGAATGCTATAAAAAGTACTTCCCTCATTTTTAGTGCTTCTTTCAGAACACAGTTTCATTTGTGTTTTCCTGTATTTTGGTAAAGTCAAAGTGAAACAGTTATGTTTGGAGCTTGTGACGTTGTCAGTAGGATACATTTTCATTATCTGGTGAACATATCAAGACATACAGAAAAAGTATTACACTGCTATTAAAAAAAATAAAAAGTGTAAGCAAGATTAGTCCTCACTCGTGTCTCACAAAGGGTGGCCTGGAGGGTCATTGGTTTCAGTAATTGTTCCACACTCATTCTTGATTTAAGGCAAAAGTTCTTTGGTTTAACAAGACAGATAAATGATGCTCATTAAATTAGTACCAGTCAATCTCAAGTCAGTTGAATATAATTTAACTGCTCAATACATACCATTTAAATGGCAAGGAATGTGCCTGAGAGTGAAAATGGGACACTTCTCATTAATTGTGGTTTTAATTGCTTGATATTACTTGGTAGGCTCAGAACAAAAAGTGGTATGCAGCATTTGAGCTGTGGAATAAGGGTGTGATTGCCAGCATCATAAGTGCTTGTAGAAGTACTGCCACACTGTACTGCTGTGGCTCTGGAAACAGACTGCCCTTCACATATGTAGTCTGCTAGAAAAAAAATGTCTCATAGAAACCATAATGCTGCATTGTGCCATCAAAGAGGTGCCTTTTATGTGGGACTGGAAATTCCCTTTCATCTCCAATCACTTCAGATCCTTCATTCCTTTGTTCATTCATTCCCCATTTACCCCCATTAGCATAGGGTCATGGAGGAGCTGCAGAATGTTCCAGTATTTAATGGATCCACGTTTAACTGTTTGATATTGTAAGACTAATCAATATCCTTCATCATACTTCGACTGCCCCAATAGTTTGTTTCTGTGTTTGAAATTCTGCCATTATAGTAAACTTTAGTACTAATTCTCTGAATCCCACTACTCTAGTCATTGTAGTTTTTACAGTTTTGAATCCATATAACTATTATCTCCCATAATTCTTGGCATACGACCAAGGTCAAACCATCAGGGGCTCCCTTTTCTGAATGAGGAATGCCTCTGATAACCACATGTTATCTAGCTAGTGGAATGTGAGATGTGTGCCTGCTGACCAACATATTTTGCTGATGTGGCTTTCTGTATGTTCACTAACACAAAGCTCTGCAAATCTAGACAGCAGTGTGCAGTGCATGCATGCAAGTGTATATATGCAATGCAAATGCATGCTCTTTGCTCTGACTGCAGTATGCCATGTTTGCCATGACTCTGCCATTAAATACTCAGAGCTTAATTTCTGATCCTAACAGAATTTGTCCCTGTAAGGGAGTCCCCTTATTCCCATCCACAGAGATAGGTGCAATGGCACCTCACTGTTATTTTTTCCAACAAGATAATTCCGTACTCTGGCTCATATCCTGATACTGGGGTGCTGTACAGAAGCAGAGGATTCATTCCTTCAGCCATGTCATGCCATTGTCTTTGCACTACTGAAGTTTATAATGCAGATATTCGATCATTAGCATAATCTTTCATTTCATTTTTTATAAAACTGCCTTGTTTGGCTGATACCTTTTTCCCTATCCTCTGCATATCACTATCAAAAACAATATTGTATTTTAGATCCTAATTTATCTTTGTGAATCTATGTTAAAAATATCAGATTACAAAAGAATTGCTTGCCACTTTGAAGAGCAGACTAATAATTTCATTGCTTGCAGCTTTCTGAAATTAGTAACTCATTTTATATGTATTTTGCATCACAAAAGACAGTATGATTCACTTGCAGACAGAAGAATTGTCATGTTTTCTTTAGTTGTAAACTCTAATCAGTCTCCTGCTTTTCATACAACTTCTCCATTCTCCATATATGCCAAACCCTCCACAACCATTATATCCCCCTATCTCTACTTCTTCAATAACGACCTCCTATTTCATTATAAAGTCATTCCTATCCATAGCTTCTCTTCCCCAATACATAACAATACTTTTATAACAAAACACCAAACTCTCAAACATGACAATAAGCATACTAACTTCCTCTTTTCCCACATACATCAACTCATAACCATCCTTCTCTCTGATGACATTCACCCCAACCCTGGCCCCTGTACCTCTCATCAACCAAACTCACCCCTGCCTTCATCCTGCAAATCCCTTCTTTTTGCTAATTTAAATGCTTGAAGCCTATGTAACAAAATCCCAAACTTCCATACCTAGCTGCACCTTAACCACCCAGATATTTTATCCATCACAGAAACATGTCTAAAGCCCCACAAAAAAAGATCCTGAAATCATTCCCCCCCAACTACAATATCATCAGAAAAGACAGGACCTTTAAAAAGGTGGTGGAGTAGCCCTTCTCTACTCCTCCACCCTTACAGTTACTCCCTATACTAAACCCATACCCCAATTCGCCAATGCTAAACTAACTCTGGCCCTCCTACAGATGAATAGAAGCAAACATATATGTATAGCGACTCTACATTCCTCCAGGAGACAATATCCCCATTCTTGAGGACATCCTCTCCTGGTTTTCCTCTAACATTACCAACAAAATCATAATCCTCAGTCATGTTAATATTAACTGGACCGATATTCAATCCCCTAATTCCACACACAGCATAAACCTATACAACTTATCACAACTAATTAACTGTACTACCAGGCCATCGAAGTACTACTCCTCTGGTATTACTCCTGATTGGATTCTAGTCTCTCTCCCCCATAACATCTCCGATAGTGGTATACTACCTGACACTCTTAATGATCATCTTCCCTCTTTTGCTCATCACCTTCCCTCCTCCTTACAACTATCCCATACTTATATCTGAAGAAAATGTCTTGCTCATCACCTTCCCTCCTCCTTGCAACTATCCCATACTTATATCTGAAGAAAATGTCCACAAGTGACCAGACAAACTCCGTACTAATGTATCTGTTATTCTTTATTTGTCTCAGAACAAATTCTTGCCAAACAGTTAATTCGATCAGAGCTATTTCAATTCTATTATAACACAGCTAGACAGATGAGGAGACTAATGCACACTTGGTCAAAGATGTCACTCCAGAATGAAAATACTGTCCAGTTTATATACTCTTTTAAATGTCAAACAATGTTATTTTTAATGTCTTTGTGGCTAGATCTTCTGATTTCGTTCCTCTACTGCCTTTCTGAAGAAATGTATTTCTGTCTTTTCTGAAGAAGTGTCAAGCAGATGTCTTTATTATTTATAACATGTAAAGTCCAAGATCAACTACTATTTTTCTGTATAACAGGATGCCTTTACAATTAAGCCCACAGCTATATGTTCTTAATATCTAAGCTGAACATTTACAGGAAATAACTGTTCTTGCAAAGCAAGCCATATTATTTTGAAAACTGCTGTTTGGCCTTGCACATTTCCTTCACTGTACACATAGCATAATTTTGGGGAAAGCAATTTAATTTATGCAATATCTATCAATTCCCCCATTTAATCAACCAAGAAAATTGTAAGATAATTTAAAACAGAATATGATCTTCAGTACTTTGAATCCCTTGGTCTGTTGCAACATACGAATCCCTTGCATTCAATGGTATTTTTTAAAGAGTGTTACATTACCAACGGCTGTTACTTGATTAATACTTTTATTAGCACAAATCTTATAATGACGATAAGAGCAATTAATGCGGAAGTTATAGTACCCCATCATAGACACTTAGCCATTATTACTTATCTATTTTTAACTGCATTTATGCTTTCTTAAGCAAGTTGTCAGCCTTACAGTTACACACAAGCATTTATTTTAAAATCTTGTTGTTAACCCTTGCTTTACAAGGCAAAACCTTGTATTAGAAACAAGCATATTTCTTTTGCACTGCATATTTTTATTATTGCTTTGGGAAAAGAATATTTACAAAAAAGCAATTTGCAGGAAAATGTGATCCTCTGTACTTAATAGCCTTTCTTCATTGTTAACAACAGTTACTTCTTTGACAGTTTTATAACACATCTCTTCTGTTATATCTGAGATAGCTCCAAAAGTTGCATTTGCTATCAACATTGTAACTTTCTATATTGCCTTAGTGGCATATACCAGTGAAAAATTTAGTTCCTGAAATAACACCATTTCCTATGTCCAGCTGTTTTAACATCCTTCCCTATTTTTTATCATGAACCTCCCTCTTTTCCTAGTGATTTTTTGCCACATTATTGAAACTGCATACTCTATGCAACAGAATTTCTTCTCTTTCATTTCTTCCTTAAAAGAAGTATTACATGTTAACTCCCATGCTGTTTTTATTTTATACTCAAGCTTTTTTATATAACCATAGTTCTTATGAAAACAGAGTATCCCTTTTTCTATTTTCATCAACTATAAATGTTTTTTATGGCTGATTGTTTATAAGATTTTTTTTAACATAAAACCTGTATGTGTAACCTCTACAGGGATTGAATATAATGGCATTTTCCCTCTGTAAGGAATGTGGCTAAAAACCCAACAATTTAACTTGTCACGTGCCTTTGCAAACAAATTTTGCATGTCCAAAAATATATTGAAATCAGGTATCCAATTATGATGTCCTTGTTCTCATGATCTATTATATCTAAATATCTCTCCCCATTTTTTCTTTGCAACTGTTTTAGATTGCCTTGCCTTGTTCATAGATTGCTATTATAGAAATAAATTTAAACTTTTGTAAGACTGTTAACAGCCTGTTACTGTACTGATACTGTCTGATTGTTATTAACTTACACTGATTTTTATGAACTAACACGGTGTGCTGCTTTTTCTTGGATTAAAATGCTATTTGTTTAAGTTTCTATGTACTTTACTACCTGTATGTATTGCTGTGTATTATTACCCGAATGGCAGTTACACCAATTTGACTAATTATGTTTTTGCTGTACTAGTTTGTTTATAAGACTGTTTGCTGTTGAAACTATGACATTGCAGACACTGTTTTTTTTTTCTTGTTACTATATAACCTTTTGTCCAATATTGATCCTGTTTGCTATATGCATAAGCTGCCTTTGGAGACATACTGTACTTATAATGTGGGGGGGGGTTGACCCTCTCTTGTTACTATAGAACCTTTTGTCATTTAGGATTTGTCATAGGTACTGCCTTAAATGTTACTCCATTTCCAGACGTAGATGTGGACTTGCATAACCAACATCTGATTGCATTGTTTAGTTTTGCATATACTATTTCCATTACTGTAAATGTATTTACTGTATTTGTATTAACTTTAACTTTACACCATATTTGTATTAACTTTACTTTGTGTCTGTATGGCTGTAGGTTATTTCTGTGTTTATTCTGGATCTGTCCTGGCTTATTAAACCAGTAAAGTAATATATTTTTTTTTTGTCTTTTTCTGTCCCCATTGTTTAATTAATTAACATTGAGATTTGTTTACTAACATTGTCTTCCATTGCTTTAAAAGATCCCTGTACTTTGCTGCCAACTGATAACCTGTATTTTGTTAATTTGTTGCTTTAATGCCTATTGCCTGCCATGATCTGGTATTTCATAGGGTATACTTTATTTTTTATGTATCCCTCTGTGTTTGTTCCTGATCGTCCCTTAATGTATTTTCTTTATCTTGATTTCTTTCACTATTTTTGGGTTTTGAAGAAGCACTATTATCTGCATCCCTTCTGTATTTGACTTTTCTTTCATTTTTTTTTTTTTTTTGTAATATGGACAATTCTTTTTAACGTGGCCTATTTTCTTACAAGTAAAACATATCACCTGTTTTTCTAACCCTGATGGCGCTGAAGCTGCTCGTGTTCCCCCTGTGTTTGTCTTTTTATCAGACCATGCATTACATCCCCTTCCTTTCACCACATAGTCCACAAGCTGTTTGTGTATATTTTCTATGTGTATCTGCAATACTGCGTACTTTTTTAAACTGTCTAGCACTCTGGCTTAATCTCTGAGTCTGTATCTGTCTGTCAGGCAGAAACTGATTTTAAAGCTGCATCTACATTTTGCAGACTGTCATTAACTGTCTGACGGAATTGCTTTAACATAACATTTTGCCTGACCTAAATATTATTTTGTTTTTTCCTGTCATGTTATTTAGACCGCTTGTTTGATTATTGTAAGATAGTTTTAAACAGGCATTACCTTGTCTGTGTGTTTAAAACATTTATGTGAGTCTAGACACTCACCTGTTTTAACTGCTTGCTATGCTTTGCCATTTGCCAAAGCATTTACTGTAGCCTTTCTTGTATATTTTGTATGTGCTTTGATTTTGACAATGCTAAACTTTCCCTGTAAATCATTTTGGGAATAAATGCCCATAACTCTCATACTGGAGCATGTTTTAGGGGTTTGCTAACACTGTTGATGATTCCCCTTTTCCCCCCTCTCACCCAAACTGGCATGTGTAAATGCAAAAAAAAAAAAAAACTTAAATAAAGCATTATTTGAAATAGGCCACACAGTGTATTTCAACCATTGTTTAAATGCCAACATATTCAAACAAAATTATTATTTTGTCTTGCCACTGAGGCATAGTCTGTAATAAACAAGACTATTTATATGTATCAGGAGGAGAAATAACTGTTATTTCTGCTGAACCCTGCTCAATGTAAACCTTGTTGGGCTTCTTTTAACTGTCTTGTCAGATTAACCTCTGTAGTTTGTGCCCTTAGTAAATGTTGTTGGGCTCTATCTGATTGTTACATTAAACCAGAGATGTCATTATGTAAAGTCTGAATGCTATGCTGAGTCTGTTCCTCTAAATGGCATTATTGTCTCTTACTACTGTCTGTAGGAAAATTTTGAAAAGCTGTGAAAACTTTTTCTTTAAAAGGTTAATATTGATAGAATACTGTACTATGTTAGAACTTTCTTCTGTTTGTGCATTTGCAATATTTACTATAAATAACATTTTTATGTAGTCTATTACATTACTGACAATAATTACATACACTTGTACTGTATGAGATTTAGGTGACTGCAGAAGGTACATTTAACTGTTGTATATGTGAAGAACTGACAAAGCTAGAATCAAACAGATTGTTTATCAGAATAGGATATATCTTATGGTATGGCTTACATACTACTGTGACAAGATAGACATAAGTTTGGAAAGTTATTTCCACATTAAAAACAGTCTTTATGAATTGGTGTACATTTTATCTATGGATTATAGGCATGTATACATTTACAAACACAACTGTTATCTAATGTCTGAACATCAAACATTTCAGATTTACATTTTATGTCTGACACAGAATGGTTTAAACCATGTAAATTTATATATACAATATGTGGGCACTGTAAAGTTAACTATCTGTACTTGCATCCATGTTATAACTGTGAAGAATTTATCGTATTTTGCATAGATGACAAACAGGTGATCAAGCTGAAGCCAATCTGGAAATATGGTGTTTCTCCACAGATGAATTGTAGGAGATCCGACGCAGGACAGCTTCCATGGCAGTGCTCTGTGTCCACCAACGAAGTACTGGAACTGTTTCTTTGTTAAAGCACTGGAACTGTTAGTCTGTTGAACAAACGTAGTTAGTAAGTAGTAGGGATCCCTCTGCAATATTAACTGCTGGCAACAGATATATGGTCACAGCCACTGGCCAAGGCTTGCCACTGAAGAAAAGTCCAAAAGTGACCAGACAAACTCTCTACTACTGTATCTGTTATTCTTTATTTGTCTCAGAACAAATTCTTGCCAAACAGTTAATTCTATCAGAGCTATTTCAATTCTATTATAACACAGCTAGACAGATGAGGAGACTAATGCACACTTAGTCAAAGATGTTACTCCAGAATGAAAATACTGTCCAGTTTATATACTCTTTTAAATGTCAAACAATGTTATTTTTAATGTCTTTGTGGATAGATCTGATTTTGTTCCTCTGCTGCCTTTCTGAAGAAATGTGTTTCTGTCTTTTCGGAAGAAATGTATTTCTTTAACTTTTCTGAAGAAGTATATTTCTGTCTTTTCTGAAGAAGTGTCAAGCAGAGGTCTTTATTATTTATAACATGTAAAGTCCGAGATCAACTTCTCTTTTTCTGTATAACAGGATGCCTTTACAATAAAGCCCACAGCTATGTTATTAATATCTAAGCTGAACATTTACAAGAAATAACTGTTCTTGCAAAGAAAGCCTTATTATTTTGAAAACTGCTGTTTGGCCTTGCACATTTCCTTCACTGTACACACAGTATAATTTTGGGGAAAGCATTTTAATGTATACAATATCTATCAATATCTACACTTGCTCTCTCAAACACTTCAACCCTGAAACCTTCTTTAGCTCTCTGAAATACATTAGCTGGAGCCCTCTAAAAACACTCTCCTTAGATAATGCTATTGCCTACTTCAACACCATGTTCTTATACTTAAGTATCTTCGCTCCCTTCAGAAATAAAAAAAATTAAAGTAAAACTGTCCCATGGTTAACCAAAGAAGTACAACCATGATGCATCTCTGGAAGTGCTATCAGAAAAATAAAACTCCTACCACCCTGAATGAAATTAAGTTACTTCGTGACAAAGTAAAAAAAAAAACTTATTGTGTCTGACCGTAAATTCTACTTCTTCACTCTTCAAAATAACCACAAAACCAACCCTAAAGAATTTTGGAACAGTATCACCACCCTCCTCAGTCCTGGCAAAAAGGACAACCCCTGCCCTGACCCTAATAACCCTGACATGTCCTTAGCCACACAATTTAACTCCTTCTTTATTGATTATATAGCCAAACTAACAACTTCCTTCCCCAACAAAGCTTCATTTTCACCCACCTATCTCTTCCCCCACAAATACTACCAGTTTCCAACCACCTTCCTTTACTATCAAACCCATCCTTATCACCATGCTCATATGCCCCTGATGACCTTCCTTCCTACTTCCTCAAAATAGCCGCTGATGCAATCTCCTTTCCCATCTCCATCCTAATAAACCAGTCAGTCCAAGAAAGCTATGTGCCCTACTCTGGAAAAAGACCTTTATCATTCCCCTACATAAAGGAGGCAATAACAATGACATTCCTAAATTTCAGCCTATCGCAATCTTATCACCAATCTCTAAAAGTTCTAGAAAAGTGCATCCACTTACAACTTTTACCCTACCTCATAGATAACCACCTGCTTACCTCCACACAACATGGATTTAGACCTGGCCACATTACTATCAGCAGCTCTCCTCTCCTTCCTTGAAACCATCAACAAAGCTCGGGACTCTGGTTACCTAGTATCCTACCCTCCTTCTGGACCTATCCAAGGCCTTTGATACTATCTCCTTTAACCTACTCCTCTCCAAACTCTCTAATCTAAATCTATCTTTCTCTTCTATCAACTGGTTTTCTAGTTACCTCTCTGATAGACAAGAAGCTGTCAAATGGAAAAAAGCCACCTCCTCCTTCCTTAATACTCCTACAGGAGTAGCCCAGGGTTCCACATTGGGTTCCCTATTGTTCAACATTTTCATAAATGACTTTCACCAGAACATTCCTAATGCTAAACTTGTTCAATATGCAGATGACTCCACAATCATCTGCTCCACAACTTCCACCTCCACTATCTTAAAACTAACCCAGGATGCTTTTTCGTATGCTGAACACTGGATATTAAATAGCCACTTGTGTCTCAATGCATCAAAAACTAAAATCATGTTATTTATCCCCTTCAAAAAGTACCATTATAGATAAAACATCATTCTCCATGTCTAGCCAAAACCATACCTTTCTTGAGGTAGTATCCCACACAAAACTTAGTCCTTATTGACGAACAGTTAAAATTCGATACTCCGCTACAAGCTAACATAAAGAAAACCACCAGAAACTCGGCATGCTCTACCACCACAACCGCTACATAACTCCGTCTACTAAGTTTGTACTCTTTACCACCTACCTCATCCTTTCTCTCCTATATGATGCCCCACTTCTTACTAACCTTCAATCTTCCCTAAAGACAAAACTATCCTCCTGCTATAATAAAATGTCTAAGTTTTCTATCGGCTATAAATCCTTGTCTCACCACTGCAATGCCCTACATAAGCTAAACTGGCTAGAACTACCTAACCATCTCACCTATATTAAACTTACTGAAGCCCACAAACTCATCTTCAGTCCCTCTATCTGCCCCTTCCTTGCCTCCACTCTCAAAATGCATCTACCCAATAGGCTGCTAAGATCCACTAATTGGAATTTGCTGGAAGTGTACAAGCCTGCTCGCCCACCAGGCACACACCTATTATCCTTTTCCCTAGATCACCTCTGGAACTCCCTGCTACCACTTAATCGTACTACCCACAACCACTCTACCTTCAAGTCCCTGCTTTATTCCCACCTCACAACCCTCTGGGAATGTTCCTGCTCTCATCCCACATGACCTATATCTGCATTATTCCCCACATGGTCACACTCCCTCACTCTCTCTTCTCTTTCATCATATCGTTATAACTCTACTAAGATTACATGTGAAACTCTTTTTGGCACCTTGGTAATATGTACAATGTGTAAAAAAAATGATATATATATATATATATATATATATATATATATATATATATATATATATATATATGTAAATATGTACCACTGCTTTTTTATATTTCATTTTTTGTTTTAACTGACATACAATTCGTGTGTGTGTATATTTTCATTTTTATTCCAAATTTTCAATGTTAACTGTAGATTTGTATACCATGTCTGGTATTACAAAAATTGATTTCATTGTCATCATTTTATATTGTTCTCATGGAGCTTTTCTCCCCGGGACTCCATTGAAAATGGGCTCTTCTTGGCCCAATAGACTATCCCGGTAAACAAACTGTGAATAAATAAATAAGCTATCCTTGTTGCCCACACCTCTCACCAGTACCCACTGAATCCAAAGTTCCTGCACCCGTAACAATCACAAATTTCATTTTAAATTGATTGAAAACTGAGTTGCATGGAATAAGATGATTATCTAATCTGATCACTGTGACAGCAGTCTGTCAATGATTGCATTCCATAGTATAATGCTTGCCTTAACTCAGAATTGTTGTTAATATGGCATACCTGTTAGGGTAGAATTACCTGTTCCTAAACTTGCTCAGAGACTTGGAAACCATAAACAGTGTCACATAATTATACTAACAATTCACTATCTACAGAACAAGAACGATTAATACATTTCAGAGGGCTTTTATTTTTCAGTTTTTGTTTAATTTTTAGTTTATATGTAGTAAACAGAGTCCTCTTTTAATCTGAAACTAACAAAAATAAACTAGCTATTCCTGAAACAAACACTGGCAAACATTCAAAAGTGTAGATAATGAATACCAAGTAATGATGCCACACGGAATTGTTTCACTTAACCCATTAATAAAAGTATCATCATAAACAGGTATTATATTAAAGATTTTACTGAACACAAACTGTAACGAGTAATACTGTCATCCAATTTACTAATCAAAACCATTTGTTGTGTTAAAAATGCATAATATACAGACTTTCTAAATATACACAGACCTGTGAAATATAAAATAACTGGTTACAAAGAGGCTAGGATCTGCAGAATGCAAGCAGTCTTTTAGCAGGAGGTAAACAACAATTTAATGAGGCATTTACAAGGTGTGGTAATATTGTAAAGCATCTGAGGGGGTCAGGAATGTTTCAGCTACAGAACAACAGTACAGCAGATGGAACAATGCAAATGTACAAGCATGACAACGGAATGGGACAGCTATATAATCTATACCTGCATACCTCTGCATTGCATTCACCAGAGAAAATATGGCCTGTTACATGTGTAATAGCAAGTGATACATTTACTGTTTAAAATGAAGTCTGTTAACATAATTGTGTACCTTGCTGTAATTCTAAGCACTGTAACTACAATCCTGGTAATACACAGACTGACACAGACCAGTTGCCATAATGGTTAAGGACTTCACCTTCCATGCACAAGGTACAAGGTTCAATCCTGACTCTGGTCAATGCCTGGATGGAGTTTGCTTGTTCTGGCTGTCTCTGAGGGGTTCCTCCTACCCTTTCAAAAACATGCTCACCCAAGAATGGAGTTGTGGGCAGCAGTACACACTCTAGATAGTGCCTACAGAGGAAAGAGTTGTGAATACAACTATGGTGCACAGTATTTCCTGGATAAAAGATATGGATCACAGGCAGAGCTAGACATTCAACAATGCAAAAATTGGATCTAGGTGATTCAGTCATGTTGAATAATGCCACCAAAATGGGAATGAATATTTCCATTGATAAGTGGGCTGAGGTCCAGGCCTACTGAGACCCACTAATGCTAATAGATAAAAATAAATCAGGATAGCAAGAAATTATGTTGATAATGGGTGACCTGAATGCACATATCGGAACAAATAGAACAGAAGATATGAGGACTGCCTGAGTCCACATGGGTTCGGTAAAAGGAATAATGAATGAGAAGCTATTCCAGACTTCTGTCTGGCAAATGAGAGACCATTACAAGATCACATACAAGAGTGGCCAACATGCAACATAAGTAGAATTGGTGATTTCAAAGTCATCCCCATTGAAACACTTGGCCCACTGCATAATCAAATAGTTGCTACAATCCACTGAAAGTAGTGGTCAGAGAAGGTTCTAAGGTCAACAGAGACTAGGCTCAAGACCTGGAAGTTTAAGGGAGAGAAAGCACAAAAGTTCAAGGAATTACTTAAGGCTGTAATGCCTTAGAAAGAAGAGCAAATAGATTGAGTTGAAGAAGAAAGCAGTACCTAAAACCAGCACATCTAAGGACTATAGAATGTATATGCAGCTGAATGAGGTATGGAATCAAGGTACCTAAGGAAAGCTGGTGGTGCAATGCAGAGGTCCAGGAAATCATAAAAAGAAGAAGGGGTGCAGGAAAAATTGAGAAAAAAAAAACATAGGCTAAAAAAGAAAAAAGAACAAGGCATCATAAGCATTCTACCACCTTTTGGAAAGTGACTCAATAGATAGGATAAAGAAACTCTAGCTTCACCCTCCTGTATAACCTCAGTAATATGTGATAATCCTAACCCTACCCCCATCCCAACCTTAACTCCACACTGTACCTTACAAAAAACCCATCCTATAACTGTTATTACACAAGACAAATGAATACACTCAAAATGCACCAATGCACATTAAAAACGCGAAATCTATTCCCTTGCCTAACTCCTATTCTAACTGAATAATGCACACTCAAACACAGAACACCTGTACCCTTACCTAACCTTTACCCTAATCCTAACACTCAACACACACATACACACTAATCCTCTCCCAATTGCAACTCACCTGTTCTGGAGAAACAGCACTTTGAGAAGTCAGATGTTTGATTATCTGAATGACTGACAATCTCAGCTACCCATACCATTTGTTGGTCAAAGCAATGTTTGATAAATGCATAGGAACCATGTATCTATATCTATATCTATCTCTATCTATCGCTATCTCTATCTATCTATCTATCTATCTATCTATCTATCTATCTATCTATCTATCTATCTAGTCTGTATGCATGCATGTATGTGTGTGTGTGCGTGTGTGCGTGTGTGTGTGTGTGTGTGTGTGTGTGTGTGTGTGTGTGTGTGTGTGTGTGTGTGTGCATGCAATCTAATCACATGCTCATGGTACAAGATGCAATTAATCATAGCAACTTGTCATACTTTATGCCACTTTAATGGTGTAATACAAATAGACAGAAATTGTTCTGACTGCCAATATAATTGTGTACTTCTTACTTGTGATTGGCTTCTTAAAATGATAAACCGAATTCACATATATCACTACTGTGATGATGTGAAAGGTGAAGATCTTCACAACTGTCATCAGGGTTTCTCTTCTACCAATTAAAAAGTCATGTGCTGCCAGCACGTATATGAATAACAAATCATAATAACTCTGTTACAATGAAAAATGAGGATTCATTTAACTATTAATTTTATTTAAAAGGTTTGACTGAATGTTAATCCTTTTACATAGAATATTTATTCATCTTCCAATACTCACAAAAAAGTGGAATATTAACAGTAATTAATAAAGATGCTTATTTTAAAATGATAATTTGATATGGATAACTAATAAAAAAACAAGTTGACAGTGTTTCAGTAAAATAAATGACTGAAGCAATATCCATGAAAATGAGTTTGTGACTTTGGTAAGAAATACTCAGCAGTAATATCCTTTGCCTAACCTTTTGTTTAGTTCCGAATATTTCCTTTTTAGGAGGAATTAGAAATAAACCCCAAATCATATAGATATTTTACGAATACCTACAAGGTAACACAAAATTATCGAAGATTATTGCCTTGAAAGAGAAAAACAAAATCACAGATGGGTGATATGCCTGAGCAGAGCATGCACATATCCTGAGTGCTTAAAACAAATGACCTCAGGTCTCATCACATGCCCACAAAGTCAATCAACATTTTTGGACAAGGATACTATAGTGTAAATTACACTTATGGGACTCATGTTTGAATATGGTGTTTCTTATGGTCAGTCCATGATATATAAAACAATCCAGTACCAACTTCAGATCAGGGTGTCTGTTCGTCCTAGTAACTCTCCTCTCTCTCTCTCTCTCTCTCTCTCTATATATATATATATATATATATATATATATATATACACACATGGTTCCCATTCACATTGCCGAAAGTACAGTTCTCCGAAGTACATTTTGCCTAAACCATAACTCTGAATTTACACTTCTCTGAAACAGCACTTTGCGATTGCACTGCAGTATGTATGAACAAATTTACTGTTCTCACTGCAGTGCGATCTTGGAGTTAGTATATATAATTAGCTGAGGGTGCGGGGAGCGCAACCCCCCACATGGGGGGTGCAGGAGTGCTTGCCCCCCCTGCAAAAATTAGAGAAAATTAGTTAATGTGGTTTAACTGTTTTCCATTTTGGCAAAGTGCTGTTTTGGAGTAGTGTAAATTCGGAGTTATGGTCTCTGCAAAGTGTGGTTCGGAGAACTGTACTTTTGGCAATATGAATGTGATCCAAAAAATACACATTATTTTGTAAAGGTCCCATCCATACCTCTCAACCAGATTTTCACAAAATGTGCAGATTTCTTATTTTTGCAGTGTTTGTCATAGACCTTGTCATTCTCTAGTAAAATGTTGAGGATTAAAATCACTAAATAATGGGATACATTCACATTTTAGACCTCACATCCTTCAGAAAATGCATGCTAAGACAAATCCTGTTATTCTATACATAAAATCTGTCCCTGTTTTTGGCCTTTGTACACCCATTATTTTAAGCTTTGTCCAGATTTCTTGTGCTAAGAGTTTGATAGGTGTGATCCCATCTAGATTTAATTCACATGTACAAGAGTCTGAGATCTAATATGGATTATAGTTGTAATTTTCAGGGAAAGATTTAATTAGGTGCATGCTCAGCTTGTGAATCATTCTGTGTGGATATTACCTCAGGAATGTTGTCATAAAAAATTGCAGAAAATGTTTATGCTATCAAAATCAAAAATGGCAAGAGTGCATTTTATAACCATACCAATAATTGCACCTAATATAAGAAATTGTATTTTTTTTTGTATTAGCTCATAACATGAAGGATGTGAGAGAAGGTGCCCCAGGATTCATAAAGCTCAGCGCAAGGCCGGCGTTAGGCATGCACCGACCGTGTGGCGTGAAGATGGCGCAGTAGTGCCAAATGCATATTAATGAAGGCATGCTGCCGCCACAACCACGTGCATAGGAAAGGAGCGCAAGTGCATAGGTATTGTCGAAGTGCCGCACGGAGGTGTGGAAATGTCAGCTGTCGACGTGCAACCTAAAATGCTTGCATATAACAATTTGCAAGCAATAGCAATCACGTCTGTCAGTGTCCATGGATACTGAAACGTATGCAAAGCATGCAAGACAGTTCCTGCAAACACAAAATGAAGAAGCAAACACAAATGCACGGTAGGGAATAACGGGTCCCTATCCCTCGAACAAATGACATTGAAAACCGTGTGCCCGTAGTCCAATGCAGTGTAGATAGTTATACCAAGTGGAAGTGAAATGCATCATGTTAGCGCGCCACCAATAGGTACAACCAGCCCAATGGTCAGGTCACCAGCTGACCCATATTGTGAGGGAGAGTACACAGCTGGGCAGATGTGTCCATAACAAAAACCACGATAAATATCTAGCAACTGTATGACAGAATTATATCCCACAACACATGTAATAGTCACATACAATAGGTATGTCAGTATTTAACATACCATATGTGACAGGAAATAGAATAAGCATGTAAATGAAACAGAAGGAGCATATAAACTGCTACAACAATAAGGCAACATGTAGGCTTAAAGGAACAGTATTATCCATAGCATTGACTGTGGGTACATGTTGTCTAGTACAATCGGATATGTGTATGGAATATATCCCATCCTGGACACAGGAAAAGGTGGCATCCTACCAATGATCAGAACAGTCGGCCAAAATCCGCACATCTGCGGTCCAAGCCGTACTTGTCAGGATGTGTCACAGTTGAACAGGTATTACCCGGGTGTACCAACCATGTCATGAAAGTTAAGTATGGGCGTGCACCTATGTGCATGATGTATAGCATGTGGAAGGTGAAACTTGCCAGGGTAGTCCACACAACTATACATGTACCTGACATATGTAGTGTATGCAATGTGTTACCTTGACCGTGTCATGGGCCATCAACCAAAGCAGTGATGGATGGAGTGTCAGGAATATGTGTGTGGGGGGGATGGGTAATGGTATAATCCTCAAAGGCGAGACTGTGTCATATGCAGAATAGGTGAACTGGAGGTGTATGAGGGAGCAGCGGGTGAAGCAGAAAGAAACACAAAGAACATGTATACACATCTGCAATACAACCAGACAGGCCATACTGTAGAACACAATCCCACAAACATATGAATATTAAAATGTGCAATACAAATGTACAGAAATGTCACCGGCACATACCCACAGATTGGTCCTGATGGAACTGGCCAAATCAAATGCAACACACCTGGATGCATAATGGACTACCCAGCATCCCCTCCACAGCACACAACCCGCCCCCATACCTGAACATCCACCAAATCCAGCCATACTTGGCCTACTACTTTGGCGCAGCCACATCTACACATAGTAACCACTACTCATATGTAGTAGGTAGTACCCTAGGCAGTTTCAGGATTGCAAACTATGTATCCCTTGCATGTAAAACCCCCAGCACATTTTCGTAACACCAGAAGAATGGTCGGTATCGGTCTTGTTAAATTTTTGGATATCCCTCATGGGATAAGTAACCTGTGTAAACATTAGAATGGGTATCAAGACACGATGTCCAGTCCTGTAGACATCTGGACACAAGTTGGAATGTGCAGTAGTGGTGCACGAGACTGTCAAGTCCTAGATGGTCATGCAGAACCTATTACCCAGGATCAAACACCTGCCCATGACGCACGTGTCCCAACACGAATAATCGAGAGAATATATTGCACACATTCGCATAGTGGCACATGGAGAAAGGGTGATGAAGGCACTGACGTAAACAGGATACCCCCTGATCCACTGTGTGAGGGACAGTTACTGTGTGGGTAGGTGTGTCCTGACCAACAATGACACAATGCCAAATGTCCTGTGATTGTAGGAAATAACTATGTACCATACTGCATGTAACAGTTGCCTAAAGCGGTCACGTCAGGATAGAAAATACGTAATTCATACAAGAAACAGACTAACAACTAAAGTGTTAAAGGTATAGGCTCACAGCTAGGAAACTAATGAATGTTCTAAACCTGCACTGACCATGGGTATGTGTTGGCCTAAACAATCTGGTGTCCCCAGAATATATCCCAACCTGTACATATGACAATGTGTCAACCCTACCAATGGTCAGAGCATTCGCACAATAACTGGCCAGCCTATTGATCACTCACAAAGCCAGTGACCTTTGGAGGAAAGGTGTTGAATGAGAATAACTACTTACAACAATGAAGAGTAATAGACGCATTTAACTGCAGAAAATTAGTAGTAATACGAATCTGTCAACAGGTTCCAAGTTAATAGTACTAATATGGTAGAAGTGTCCGTGATTGTCCGAGTATCACAGAGGTCCGTAAAATATCGACACCAACCAACTGTCACATCTGTTGACAGGGCTATTGCATACCTGTAGTGAATTTATAATGGATGTCCAGAATAATATTCATTGTATCTATAAATGAATAAAATAGTCAAATGTGAAGGGAAACATGTGGAAACCCCAACCCCCACCCTGCATTATGTAGTGGAACCACTCCCCCGCCCTATATTATGTAGCGCCGACCTAATAATGCGGTCAGAGGTGCCCAAACACCTGCATCTGTAAACACAGGTAGAAGGTTAAAATCTGAACTAACTCTGTCCATGTGCTACATCTGATATTTGAACAGCACCAGGGCAGTTCTAATCAGCAGTCGGACAAGCCTAAACCCAGACCAGCACATGAACACCCTGACAATCAAACACGCATATGTGCGATGACTATAAGCGTAAAAGTTCTGAATATCCTTGGAGTAAGTAGACATGCAGCATGGGTCCAGAGCAGTAGGAAACAGGGAATGTCAGAAGTGTAGTACTGCTGTTTTCCCAGCAGGAGAATGGATGCCTGCTGTGTAAGGGAAGCGGTGAGGTGTATGTCAGAGTAGCTATGAACCATGGGTATACATATAAATGAGGCAGAACAACAATAGTGTAGTGGTTAAAACATCCACCTAACGTAAAGGCATTCCCGGTTCAAGTATGTCTATAGCACATATTAATTGTGTAATGAATGCCTCTGTGCTGTAAAGCCAACATTTATACATGTAAAGGTGACCGCGTGTCTCGCATGGGGCCGTTAACCGGATTCCATCAATCAAAGTGGTACTTTCATAAGGAATAAGGCACATGTAATCCCAAAGAAGTGGCAGTAAACATATGTAACTCAGAATAAGTAGATGCAAGTGCGCCTGTGCGGGTGTACGCAGCTTGTAGCATAGCAAATGTATGTTGTCTTGTACAGCTGTAACTTTTATATATATAGATAGATAGATAGATAGATAGATAGATAGATAGATAGATAGATAGATAGATAGATAGATAGATGTGTGTATAGATAAATATCCACAGACATAACAGAAATATGCAATTATATATATATATATATATATATATATATATATATATATATATATATATATATATATATATATATATATATATATATATATATATATATATATATATATATATATATAAGGAACGCCGAAAGACAAAAGCAAACATAAGGGTTGTGAAGGGAATGTACAGCAAATAAGGAATTATAAAGTGCTCGCAGCGTATGTCAGATAAAGCTGCACAAGTGTGAGTAGAGCACCACTATTCACACCAGAGGCAGGGTTATACCAGTGGCCATAACATTGTTGAAGTGCTATGTCAACATTATACACAGATGGAATGTAATACATGTTGCGACCACCTACACTTGTAACCCGCAAATTGTTCATAATCCATAACACCAGGAAAGGCATGTATGTGCAAATATGAATGGATGGTGAGCCTGTGAATACATGAGGTGGTACAAAATGTGTGTAGGGCCCCAACGCTCTGGAGAGGGCAATGTGTAAAGGTGTGTCATGGCTGCAAAAACAGGTGTATAATGGCTGGTATGCCTGGAAACTCAACACGGGTGTGCTGGAGAAACTATGGATATGCGATTATGGACACAGGAGTGCTAGGATATGTTGTGCTGGCTGCAATGGAGCGCCCCGTGGAGGTCAGCTAGTACGTAGTTGCGATTCCCAGATAAAGCGTCATCTGCGTGGAGACATGCGTGAATGGGTGCATCATTGTCGGACATTGTTCGTCTGGGCTGGCAGCCTGGCACGTAAAACCTAAACGCCACCCATGAGCGGAACGGAGTTCTGCTGTGACAACCCCAAACTGGGAAAAGCAGAAAGACACAACTACATGCATACATGAATATGTTGACGTACAATCTCAGTAACACAAACACTCATTCTATTAACATTAATAATATGAATTTGCACAGAAACAAACACAGTAGCAGGAATAGCAGGCTGCGCATACGAGTAATAGGTTGAATGACACTGTATCACATCACACTTATCAGCGGCACCCCAGACATGAAAAACGTGTGACATCTGTCTGCTGTATAACGTGCAGTATACTGATCACAAGTTCACTGGAGTGAAGTGTCGGTGTCATAATGACTAAGGCAATAGTATGCTGTTGAAGCAGAGATAAAACCCAATACGCATGTGTAAGTGTCTATGTCCGGGAAATGTATAGGTTAACGGACACACAGATGTATATATAGATAAAAACGTGTGTGTATATATATATATATATATATATATATATATATATATATATATATATATATATATATATATATATATATATATATATATATATATATATATATATATATATATGTATATATATATACATATATATATATATATATATCTATATATATATATATATATATATATATATATATATATATATATATATATACATATATATACACAAAGATATACTACAGATATATATATAGATAGATATATATACACAAACAACAGGTATTGATATATACATATACACACAAAACAAATATGTCATTGTAGATGACATACATGTACATAACTAGGTTACTTTACAGCAATTAGGGGTAACATATATACAGCCCGGGCATATGTGAGTATGAGGTCCAATAAATAAATGTTGTACCCCCCACACCGCCCAGCTAGGCTGGTCAGACATACAGACAGGCAATAAAGATTACTACACTGCTGCTGTCCAAAACACCATCAGGAAAGTAGCAGTGGGAGAGATCTGCAAGGTCTACACTTTAAACATGGATAACGGTGTCCCTTGCGGGACCCCAAAAAGTCAATGTATGTGTCAACCTGTTGTCATCGATGCAAGCAGGATGTAGGTGTACATGGAATAGTAGGTTGTGCAAGTGTGATAATACATGGGTTGACAAAATGTATGACATGTGTCCCAAGACGGGGAGAGTGGGCAATGTGCTCATACCCCAGCTGCGCTCACAGTAAGTATATGTCATGAGTGCTGTAGAGGGGTGTCAGGTAGGTGGACCATGGGTATGCAATAATGGGCTTAAGTGTGCAGGTGCTGGTTGGCAGAGATGTAGTAGGCCCGCCCAGTGGAAGTCATTAATATTCCTATGTGGGCATAGCAGACGCCTATACGTCCCAAACCTGAAGAGCACATCTACCGGATATTCTGTAAACCATCGGGGGAATACATAGAGACCAAATCAGTGCCATGTACCCAATTAGCATGGACGTCCATAGTTATGAATCAGAATGTAACAAAGTCCAAATAAACACTTCCAGAACTAGTGATATTAGGTGGACAGGTGGCGGAATACAGATAATGACAGATGACATGTATGAGTCATAAATGGCATGTACCACGACAAACTTGAATGAATACATATGCTCTGTGTCTGGTTAATAGAACCAATCGTCTAAATGTGTCCCACAGGGTGTTATGCAGTGTTCCTGATACAGTGTTCATTCTCCCCCATTGGTATGTGAGGTCTGCTAGTGACGGAAAGTGCATCATTTGATGACCACCTCAGGTAGATGATAGCATAATAGATGAGGTTCCACACCCGTATGCCTTTGAGTGACACACCCGTCTGGGCAGTTGTGTCCTGCAAAATGAAAGTTATGGCACATGGCCTGTGAGTTCGGGAAAGGAGGCCATATATTGTGTGTAGTGGTGTCAGAAATTAATTTGTTGTATCAGAAACAGCTACATGTAATAGGAAACAGTAGTAGCAATTATAATGCTACAAGAATAACCTTAACATATGCAAACCATGGAAGTAGTCAGTTTACAACTGGCTGTGGGTATGTATTGCCTTGACACATGTCATAGCTTTACATATAGGATCTATAGGGCCGCCACCATTCTGAATGGCCAAAGTGGGACCTGCTCTGTAGAAATGTCAGACGTACCAGGGCAGAACATACCTACAGCCATGCATAGTACAGCAATATACATATCAGCACAAATCAAAGCGTAGTCTATCGACGTGTCAGGTATACAAGACCTGTAACAAGCAACCACTACAGACACATAGAATATGAAAATGTCCCCTAATCAGGACAGTTGCAATGGCTAGAGTATCGTCACATGACATATGCCTAATGAGGGACTGTCCCATGCAAAGTGGGAAAGGTGTTATTCCTACAGTCTCCCATCGTGCAATCTGAAAGGTGGAAAATGTACAGTAGGTATGCAGTAGCATGACTCGCCGGACAGCTGCGTTAACAAAATCATATTCACATGTCAACATTGCAGAGTATCCATTCCCATGTATCAGGCAGATGGGAGCAGATCGTATGAGGAACACGCATATAATATGATTACGTCACTGGACAGGCCGCCAAGTCCGTACAGTCGAATGCCTGCCGTCGCTAAATGGTTAGACATACCCGATACTGTAGTCATGTAGTCCGATGTAATACTCATCACAAGGGATCACACACACCCAGCATGAGTGACAAATGTAAGCAGAAATTTTGGTGAACGAGTGGCTGTAAGCGTGTTTGTCTACCAGTATGCCAGTAGTGCACTGTCAAAGAAATGTGGAGTCTAAACGGGTAAAAGGTGCTGTAACCAGAGATCAGCAGTGCTTAACACTGTGCAAACCCAGGCACAACTGCTCCCACCTGCTGGAATGTGCCTTACCCAGTCCGTATCCAAAGGCGTCGGTCTGTCCGCAAACAAAGAACCGCCCTATTCACGTGTTGGTAGCAGTACCCTGTGCACATAGATCATGTGAATTAATAATAGACCATGGCATATGTGCAGACAGTAGACCACACACACACCATGCAGTGCAGTCATCCAACAGTATAGCAATGTACTGGCAGATATGTGCGGACCACTGGTGTATGCATGCCTGGCCGTCCTGTGTGTCAGTGTGTGAGCATGCCCAGTATGACTGTTATGCATGTTGTTGACCGACATTACCATCATACCGTCATGTGTGTGAGCATGCCAAGTATGGACAACTGTATCGCATGTGTCACATGTCCAGATAGTCAGTACTGTATTGGCGACCCTTCTGTTCTACACAGACAGGTGTCATGCTGTGTCTGCAGGGTAGCTTATGGTCATGTGGCATTGACAGTTGCTACATGTCTGCATAGCGTGGGGGGACATCCAACCGCATCCACAGTCCTACACAGCACCGTGGGTGGCACACATGACTCTCACATGTGTAGGTTGGATGGGGGGCACAGCTGCCAGTTATACACATCTGCTGCTACTGTACTGGTATGCCAGGTACTCCATGTCAGTGTATGGACCTACCTAAATTGCCGGTTGGAGGGATACCAGTGTACGTCAGATCCCAGCATTAAATACCAGCACAGTGGTGCTGGCCGTCCTAGCTTTCACAACCTACATCAAACCGCCTGGCCTGCTGTAATCTGTGTGTGCCTTTGGGGGTTGGGGTCATTCATTGGGCATATCCATAGGCCATTGTATATCATTTGTCTGTATTGGTCCACACCTGTCCAGCTGCATGGAACGTGTGTGGGCTGTACGGACACACATGATGTTCATCCCATAATCTGCAGTGGGTTAGGACAACCTGTGTACTACTGGCTACCATTGTGACCCCCGTATGTGCTACAGATGTCATGGTGCCACTATGGACGTGTACTGTCTACTGTCCTAACAGTCGGTCACCAAAGTCTCTTGTATGCTCACATACATACCATAGGAATGGGTAAATACACATTCTAATACAACTCCCAATTTTTAGGTCAATAGATGTACCCTATGGGTGTTCTGGACCTGAGGACGGTGCTGGAGGGCTGCCTATGTCGGATGCACACAGTGCACCTCCTATACATGGCCGGGCACAGGTAGTGTCATGTTTGGCATCCATTGTACTGTGTGCGGGTCAGAGAAGGGACATCCGTGGGTACCTACTGTGTCAGTGCATATGCCTTGTGTTGCCTCTTTGCCAAGGGCAGGTCATACTGTGCACAGCCTTTCACCGACTGGGCCCTGCTCAGTTAGTTCCTTCGCCAAGTCACACTGTGCCTGTACAGGCCTTGGTGGTGGTGTTGGGCCATGTGGCCCTTCCCCATGCTGTTCCTGCAGCAACTGTTACTGCAGGATCAGAATGTGCAGCATAGCAAATACCATAAGAAATTGTGTGCATGTAGCTAGTGAACACTGCAGGGCTCCACCGGATGTGTCCAGATACCAGAACCGTGAACTGAGCATCCCAAACACATGCTCAATTACATGTCTTGCCTGTGCATCCACCTCATTATGGTGTGAGTGTTCAGGTGTGTGTGTATTGCTGCTGGGTGTCATCAGCCTTGACACCAGTTGTTATCCAGCATCCCCCACTAGGAAACTGTAGGGGATGTCCATATTGGCAAAGGTGTGGTACAGCTGTGTCAGAAGCCATATATCGGAATCATCATAGCTTCCAGGGCAGACAGCACACACATTCAATCTAATGCCCTGGCCATCGCATATGGCCTAGCTGTTGGAGGGTATGCCCCTGCAGTGAATGTAGGCCCTACCCCATTCACCGGGTGGTGCTTTGATGTGTATGTGTGTGCAGGCTATAGCACCCAGTACCCCAGGGTAGTCATCCATGTGGTTCAACAGATGCATATTGCTGGTCTACTAATCACGTGTGTTGAGGACATGTATGTGCTCACGAACACGTGTTGACATGGCGTCTGTGAACTGGCGCAATACTCTGGATGCAGATGCCTGTGAGATCCCCATGATATCCCAAGTTGTGCTGTGTGAGGTACCTGTGGCTAGTATACCAAGGCCAACACATACCGTGGTATCCACTGTAATGGGTTTCCCTCGGCCTGTTTGATGTGTCAGGTGTGGCAGGCACAGGTCAACAAGCCGCTGTAGGAGGTCTCTGTCCTCCCCATAGTGCTCCACCATCCCCAGCTCATGTAGCCCCTGGTAAGTCACCCTGGGTCTATAAAGTCTTATGTCTCCCCAGTAAGGGATGTTCGGCAGCATACACATCCTCACTGCCCTCAGCCTCCTGAACATGTTGGTCTATGTTGCCTGTTGTAGCCCTTCTCATTTGGTTGCACTGTGTCATGAAATGTCCCTGCAGGTATACACCGGTGGTGTAGAGTGTGGAAGAAACCTGTGTGTATGGATGCTTGCTCACATTACTGTACTGTTCAGGTGCAGGCTGGCCATGTCATCTGCTGATTGTGCTGACCATCACCTATTTGTGCAGCCTGTACACCCTGACAACCCCACCACTGCTGTTGTCCCTCCCAATGTCACCAGACAGGTATAGACACACCCCCAGCTTAGGCGTGCTAAGGCAGGAGCACTCCCAAGACACAGTTCTGCAATGTACATACAGTATGCCTGACCCCCCTCCCATGCTGTCAACTATATTCGAGCTCTGCACCCGGCTAACTACACACATACACCCCAGGTATCTGCATCACACCCTGGAGATAAATGGGATACACTATTGTCAACCTCATCTGCATAGTATAGTCATCTAATGAATAGTTATATGACCCATACCGATCCTCCAAATTAATAACCACTGCTTAGTGTTGCTCAGATCCGTACACAACTGGTAACAGGTGCATTACTATCACCATATGCAATGTCCCATGGTCTTCCCAGCAACAAAATAACCGGTGTCTACATGACTACAACCTGGGACCCTGCACACAACAGACGATGTGCATTACCACTATGCCATGGAAGATATACATACATCCCAGGTTATCACGTACAGATCATTCGGCACAAACATTCAATAGTGCTGATGTCCCCAGACATATATGTTTATATCTATGTCTATCTTTCTATATCTACATATATCATATATACTATTTGTCTACATATATACATAGATATACGTACACACATATACACGTACACACATATGTAGATATTGCATTTATATCACAACAGCGGACCACATGACAGCAAAGCATTAGACAGGCATGAAAAGGAAACTACATGTGCCACCTGCATCATGTAGTGTTGTTACTATCAAGGCATGTGTGTTCTGTTGCGTCACATGGGTCAGACTGTATTAAGGGTAAGAGTAGGGCTGCTGACATTTACTCACCAGACCTATTGGTGAATGTATGTGTTGACAAACCAGTGTCTTGGCATAATATGGAAAATATGAAGGTCTCTCCAAACACCATTATATTGGGCGACTTCAACTACCCAAACATAGACTGGGAGCATTACTCTAGCTCCAACACCCTAGCCCAAAGGTTCCTAGAATTTATAAACTCAAATGCTATAGAACAACTTGTTACCACTCCCACAAGAGGGGAAAACATACTGGACCTGATCATCACCAACATGGGGACTCTATGCTCCAGACCAGAAGTGTATCCCTCACTGGTAAGATCAGACCATAAACTAATCTCACTGGATATTCACATCCCGACCCCACCCCCTGCCCAGAAAACCACAGTGAAAAACTTCTCTAAAGCAAATTTTACACTCCTCAAAACTGAGGTTGAATCCTTCAAAGCCCCCGGGCCTGTGGAAAATACAGCCCAGACCGCAGAATCCTTTATAAACGCATTCTATGAACACCTTCAGGAATGCATGGATCATGCGATCCCAAATAAAACCAAGACCCAATTCTCCAAAGGCAGATGTCCTGTCTGGTGGACCCCAGCCATAAACAAACTATACAATAGAAGGAGGAAGCTACTAAATGATAAAGCAAAATCCCAAAAAGGGAAGGCATCACTGATCAGTATTAGCAAAACTACGGGCACACATAAAATTGTCTAAGGCCAGCTTCGAGAGAAAAATTGCACAGGACACTAAGGATAATCACAAGGCTTTCTTTAGTTATGTTAGGAACCTGGGTGGTAATTCCCAGATATGCTCAGAATTAGTCAAAATGACAAAAATTACACTGAACCCACAGACATTGCCAACATCCTAGCTGACAGGTTCAGCGCAAACCCCCCCCTCCCCACCAAAAGGGCAAATATCTATCCCAGCAGAGTGCTGCCCCTGACATCTCAGATGCTCAGGTAAGAGCCACCCTCTCCAAAGCAAAAACACAGCATCAATGGGACCAGATGGTGTCCCGGCTCGTCCTACATGAACTCAAAGAAGAGCTAAACCCAAACATAAAACTACTGTTCAATCTCAGCCTTACTACAGGATATGTGCCCAAAGAGTGGCGTACAGCAACAGTGGTCCCTCTCCATAAAGGTGGTGCCTCAACGGATCCTGGAAACTATCGCCCCATAAGCCTGACTAGCTTGGTCTGCAAAGCTATGGAAAGGATCATCATGGACCTCATAAATAAAGATATTGGGGACCTACAAACACTGGATCCTACCCAGTTCGGTTTGTTAAGTGCAGATCCTGCATCTTAAACCTGGTTGATTTCTTTGAAACAGTCACCAAGGCCATTGACGAGGGGAAGGTGGTCCACACAGCCTACCTGGACCTCGCAAAAGCCTTCGATACAATACCCCACTCGGGCATTATAGATAAGCTCACCAGCTTAAATATAAACCCCTATGTCACTAGATGGATTGCAAACTGGCTCAAGGACAGAACCCACATGGTTAGAATTGCTGGAGCCATGTCAGACTCCAAACCAGTTACAAGTGGTGTCCCAAGCTCAGTCCTGGGACCTCTCTTGTTCGGTATATATTTCTCGGAGGTACAGGCCAACATGGAAGGACTGTGGCTGACCAAGTTCGCAGATGACTGCAAACTGGGTGCCATAATCGACTCTCCAGCCGACACAAGCATCCTCCAAAAGGGCCTCATAGAAACAGACAACTGGTGCCAGAGCCATGGCCTCAAGCTAAATGCCAAAAGTGTATAGTCATCCCTTGGCAAAACAAAGTGCCCACAAATTACCACATAGGTGGAAATCCATTAAGTACAGAAGAAGTAATTAGGGACCTGGGGACCCAAGTTGATAGCAATCTCTCATTTGACAACCACGTGGCCAAAGTGGTTAGAAAAACATTTTATATAGCCCACCTAATCATGAAGGGATTCACATCTAGATCAGGGAGGTCATCGTGCCTCTTTACTCATCCCTCATCAGGCCCATAATTGAGTACAATGCCCCTTTGGGATGTACCTTACTAGACACCTGCAGCAACTGGAAAGACCCCAAAGTACCTCACCAAGAGGATCAAGGCTCAAACAGATGCCATATGCTGCCCGGTTAAAGAAACTCCAGCTCTACTCAGTGGCATACCGCCTGTTCAGAGGAGATCTGTGCCTGGACGTATAAAGCCATGTCCAACCCGGAATTAATGGACATGCTGCACCTCAGAAAACCAAATCCCATCGAGCTCTGGCCGAGAGACTTGAACCTCAGCACTGAAATAAATAGGACATGCTGGAGGGACAGATTCATAACCCAGAGGCTCCCTTCACTCTGGAATAAAATCCCAGTCCAGGTTAGGCAGAGTCCCTCATTGACTCTCTTCAAGAGGAATCTTGATGAGTGGATGGGAGATCGTAGGTTTACCCCGGGTATCACTTCTGTGTCACTGTTAGATAGAGGCATAGTATACTGACCTCGAAAAAGGGCATAGCAAAATAAATTTAAAATGGGTGGCGAAAGCCAAACACATTCTGGCTAGGCTTATAAATGCCCTAGGGCAGATAGCCTAGTATGAACCCATGAACCTATGAACCTATGTGGGATGTGGACACTGTATAGGTCAGCAACACAACACACTGAACACATCCCGCAGCTAGCCATCCACAGATACCAACACATAGGGTATAACTACCAAACACACACACCTGCCATGCCTTAGAATCGAGCACCTACCTGTCTAGTCTACCACACTACAGCTTTATGCAGTAACAGAACGCACTACCGAGTTTCAGCATCACCGCACTCCCAGAGGCATACTTCTAGGTGGATGACATCATCAGCAAAGGCAAAGACGCTGATAGGGAATGTATGAAGAGTGAGTAGTCTAAAAGCATATTACTGTCCCAAGGTTGACGTAGACAAACACATGGCAGTGGTGTGAGCAGGACAACTGCCTATCTAAGGAGCACTATTACAACACTACATGGACACGAGACATGCCACAGACAGTACACCCTTCAAGACAGTCCCAGTGTGTTCAATGTAGGAATCCATCCTGACGTGGGGTATGGATATCTGTTGCCTGGATGACCACTATCGCTATAGAGGATGTCAATGGTCATGCCCATACACAGAGGCAGATAACCGACACAAGATGTCACTGGGCATGCTCACACACTTAGTAGCACACGTCCATTTGGAATGTACTTTGTGTCCATCTACACAACGGCGTACTGGGCATGCTCACACACTTAGTAGTAGTGAAGGGCTGTCTTCTATGCACATGGATTCTAAACACGAAAGGGCACGGTTTGGAATGTACTGTGTGTCCATCTACATAATGGCATACTGAGCATGCTCACACACTTAGTAGTAGCGAAGGGCTGTCTTGTATGCACATGGATTCTAAACACGGAAGGGCACAGTTTGGAAAGTACTGTGTGTCCATCTACACAACGGCGTACTGGGCATGCTCACACACTTAGTAGTAGCAAAGGGCTGTCTTGTATGCACATGGATTCTAAACACGGAAGGGCACAGTGTGTCGATAGTGAACATTGTTAGCACGAACGCTGCACTACACACATCTGACACCGGTCGTCAGTGCTAGCTGTGTAGCATTCGTGATCACAGCTGACAATCCAAATCCAACAATGGGGAATACGGACATCTCTGCTGTGAGGAACACCTGGCATATGGCACAGTTGTGCACAATAGCACTACCACCGTATACCTCAGATACAGACATGTGGGCCATAAGACCGTGACGAACCGCTCCAGGTGTTACTGTCCCCACGTACCTGAAGGCCACTCACATGTACTGACCAGTACACACTCAAAAGCCATCACAGATGTCTCAGGTGCAGAGCACAGTGGTAAATGCCGCAGTCTACTATGGAGCCCTTGGACATCACCATGTCTTTGGACCAGCAACACACATCCATACATTACTACACCACCATGTTACTCATGACCAGTGAACTGTACATAGGTCTACAGCAACTGTGCAGACTACACATGTACTGACAGGGTTCCATCATGTGGTATGCAATGCAATGATACCACAGTTCATAACCAGGTCGGCTCTACACATAACAAGGGCCCTGGGTCTTACACAGCTGTAAGAGATGACTGTCGCTGTACACCAGAAAACACTCATGTTTGGATATGACATACATATAATCACAGTGGATATGTACATGGCCCACACACACACACACACACACACACACACACACACACACACACACACACACACAATGGATATGTACATAGCATAGCTTTTGCTGTCCTCTGTGCAGACAAGTGGCTACAGCAATCATACGCATGCACATGGAAGGTAGGTCCATGGCTGTTGAATGCTAACAGTACATAAGGTAGCAATGTTCACTGAGGCAACATTCCCTCTGTACTAGTTACATGACAACCAACATATCATACAACAGTCCATGTGTCATGTATGCCATGCTCACCAATTGCAATGCATACAAACATGGCTACATGACAGAAATGTAGGACCAACACGCATGTACATGTAGTGGTGTGCATGCAGCTACCATGCATGTGCAGTAGCTGATGTATGTCGCTCATCTGTGTCTAACTACAACATGCAGTTGCAATGCAGCCCCATCATTGACACCTGTATATGGTGAAATACTGACAGTGCGGTAGGATGTACATCAGGTAAGGATGGATGTGTGCACATAACGTGGTGGTCCACCTTTGCAGATGGATGTTTGCTGAAGACAGTTCACAGGTGTGTCACAAGCTGTCCTACCATTACATGTGCAAACAGTACGCTATGTTACTGTTACTTGAAGGTGAAGACATACAACCTACACAGCGGTCAGGGTGTTACTGAGTGTACATCACTTGACACCTGTAACACTTACGTCCTCCCGTGTGCATATAGCAGCACAATTGCCGAAGGTAGCATTGGTACACATAATGCGGCCAATAGAGCTGCATGTCTGTCAGACGTATCATCTTATAGCAGGTGTATGATTCACAGTACTGCCATGTGTGTTTGCTTGTGTGACCATATATGCCACATATGGTGGGGAATACATCCCAATTGTTACACACCCCTGTACACTGTTGTAGAGATCTGTACATACTGCAGTGTAGAAAGCAAAATGTAGGCAGGGGTGGTTGTGTGTATCACACACATGTCAGCTATCTGTATGTGAATGACATTTGTGGACTCCACAGTGTGTGTGTGTGTGTGTGTGTGTGTGTGTGTGTGTGTGTGTGTGTATATGCCTGATGCATGGAGTGAGGGTGTATGCTACCATACAGAACAGACAGGATCCCTAACTGCTCATGGTAATGCAGTCTACTACCCTGCTGATGCCATCGGTCTCAGCCTTACTGGCTACCTGTACATGTTCATTCTCTGTGTCGCGTCATGTGGGTGCACAGTACTGTGAAGGTGATTACCACATAGGCAGGGGTCCTCACCTCAACACTATCAAGTGTGCGTTATAGTGTTGTTGACCCCGTGAGTGTGGTCATGTTACTGTGTGTTTCATTGTATGTCTGTGTGTGCTCTCATCCTGTAATGTGACAGTGTATTACTGCTACACAGTGAGGCCTCATGCTATCAACTGGCCTCTAACATTGACATCAGCCAGACCACTGTGTAAACCCCCCGCACCATGTCACCATACCTGTGATGTGACCCGGTATGGATGTCACGTCTCTAGCCACTGCAGCCTATTAAACAGCTCACATGCTTCTGGATCAGTAGATGTGTGGACATCTGTGGAATGGTAGCCTTTCTAACAGTGAAGTTGAGGCTACATATAGCATGCTGGTATTGCCATACATGCCTGTGAGTACTCCACATTTACACATGGGAAACTGCAAACACTGCTACTTATTGGCACATGCAAGTAGACCTTAAGGAGGGAAGCAGGGCATCATTACCAACATGCTGTTACTGTTGTTACCAAGACACAGACTGTGAACATACAACAATGCACTCTAGCTGCAAACACTGTAATGTGATGGCACATGCAATTAGACCTTAAGGAGGGAAGCAGCGCATCATTACCAACATGCTGTTACTGTTGTTACCAAGACATACTGTGAACATATAACAATGCATTTCTAAACCTGTACTACATGGTATGTCTGGTGCATGTCAACAGTACACCATAAATGTAGTATACACTTCACACTATTCTGTTCACCCTGTGCATCAGACTATATGAGCATGTCCCTGCACCGATGGTGTGGATGACAGGGATGTGGCTCAGGCATCATCATATGCACAGGGTGATAATGTTTGCCAGGGGCATAGGCTGCACCAGTGGATGACATCATGTGTGTGGGTTAGGGCTGGTGATGTGATTGGACATGTGAGGTCGTTATGCATGTGGGTGTTGCAGTGCCCTACAGATGTTTCTGCTGTGTGTGTGTATGTGTGCACACAGTTCTGCCATGTGTCCAGCCTACACAGGGGTATTATTGACAGCTCCAGATTGTACAGACCAGATGTACAGCTCACTGTGTCTGGCCATGGCCACGTGACCTGTGCCTGCCAGGGGTTGCATGGGCACTACCAGGCAGAGGTACAGATTGGCTAATGTCCAATGACACATGTCCACTGGAACCGTGTCCCCGCTGGGAACGTCCAGGTCCATGTCCACATGGCCTGCTGTGTCCTGGTGTGGACAGCACAGCACCAGCTGCACTGCTACTGCTACCGGCACTGTGGGAGCAGGCATGTGAGGTGGCTCGTTCACGTTGACCTGCACCAGGTGGTGTAGCTGGCCTATGTCCACGTGGCCTACACCTCACTCCTACCAGATGTTCCAGCACAGACAGCTCACGCTCGTGGATTGCCATGCCACGGTCAAGGATTCCAACCATGTCACCCAATCGCCTGTCCAGAACATCAGCGATCTGCTGTTGAGCATTTACCAATGCCTGGATGTTGTTGTTTAAAGAATGGATAGCAGCCCTCTGAAGCCTCTGCCCTTCTGTGTTCTGCCATTCAGCACGTACCTGTGCCACCATTACAGTCTGGAACATGTGTCTGGTGACACCAGCTGCTGTGCTCTGTCCTGCAGGTGCATGTCTGCCAGAGGTCCTCCTATGAGCAGCACTGGCCACATGCCTGTGTGGCACATCTGCAGTCATTACACTGACACCATGGTTTGGAGACAAACCTTCTGTAGCCACCACACGTTCCTGTTCCAAGCTAACACACGCTGACTGTCCTTCCTCTATGGCCACTGGTGATGGGGTATGTGTTGGCATGAGTAGTGTGTGCGGGGAAGAGGGGGACATAGCTGGGATGGCAATCACTGGCACAGATTCAGCCCCTGACAACCCTGCCTGTACCTCATGCATATGTTCATCACTGCTAGTATCTGTGGGGACACTAACATCAGATGGACTGCAGGAGGGTAACGCACCTACATCACCTGTGAATGCAAAGAAAGACTCTACATTACAATAGACACACACACACAGACACACAGACACACTGACACACAGAGACACACTGACACACAGAGAAACACTGACACACTGACTCACTGACTCACTGGCTCACTGACTCACCATGCATGTGATTTGACAGACGGCATGCAGCATGCATGTGATAAGCAGATGGCATGCAGCTCAGACATTAATAGTGGTAGTTAGCATACCTCCCTGGGTTGCACACAACAGCAAGCAGGTGTCATATCAGAAGCCATGCAGTTCAGAAAATCATGGTAGTAAGCATGCATCCCTGTGATACACCATGTGGACCAGCACAGGTTAACAGTACACATGGCTGATGTAACCTTGACATTGACATGTAGTATGACATGTAATCTGCTGACATGTGCATTGACATGCATACATGTCTGACACAATGGTGTCCTGACACATGTACAGTGGTGTAATGGGTATCACATTGCAGTGTTCTCTGTATGCCCTACAGATAGAAAGCACTTTTAGCAGATGTGCATGAGCATTGAAGGGTAGTATGAGGCATCTACATTGCTATACAGTGTGAAGTACAGACACTGTGCCATTGCATGGCATCATGAGGTGCCTATATTGCTATACAGTGTGTAATACACACACAGTGCATAGCCATGACTGCATGCAAACACATGAGATAACTACTGTGGATTGTGACCCATGTCGCTGAGGTGTATACACACTAAACCATGCTGTGTCATGTGACAGGTCACTAGAAGACCTACGGAAGACATCCCTGCACAACTACTAACATGTCTTAGCTACCTGGCAACCGTGTCCACACATGGCAGACTTGTCAATACACCATGTCCCACATGACATTTATGTACCACACACACGAGGTGCACGGCTGACAGTGATGTCCAACAGCAGCAAGAGAAATGACGGTATCTGTGGCCTGATGTGGTGTCTATGTCTGCGGAAGCTGTACAGGTGACTACTGTCATGCTATGACACAGTCATGATGTTCAACACATCTTATATGGTCGAATTAAGTGATACCTCCACAAGCTGTGCAAAGGCTTTTAGGATGTCCACTGTTCCACATCAACTATATAACCATTCAACAAAGGTTATAGCTGGACCATGTGTGGACAATGTGCAACAGGGTGTATACACATCACATCTACTGTGTGGCTACATGTCTCTGGCCATCTTCCATGGCCATGTGTGAACATGTGTTGGCCAAATGTTTGTGATGGCCATCTATCTCACATGTCTGTGTTGTCCCATATGACATACACCCATAGATGTCAGATACGTCACTGTCCACAGGGTTATGCAGACAAAGGGTTGTATGTTTGGTATATGGGGTATGTATTATGGGATAGTGAGACAATATTGCAGCCAGAACACTACATGTCTGGGACTTGTCATATGGCACATCACAATGTGTGCACCCATTGCAGGGGCATATTACACAATGGTAAATCCTGTGGGCTGCCCACATCCCAGCTCACTGTGTGGTACTGTTTGCGTACCACACATGTGTTGTTCCAATGTATAGTACATATGCCTACATTGAACAACACCTCCACCATTGTATGCACAGCTGTCCACACATCTAGCAATGACAGACGCTGTGGTTTCATGTTGGTGTTTCATTTAGTCTGTATATATTGCACATGGGTAGCCAGTGTGCTTGATGACAGATGCAACCTGTATATCGTGACTGGACCATACATTATGTGTACATTTGTTAACTGGCCACATGGCGAATAGATATATGCATTAACATGCCTGATACTGATAACTGTCTCACCTGCAACAGACTGATGTCTGTGCGGCACACCAGAGGTACCTGTATAGGGGTGACACAGTGGTCTGAACATTATCCATGACTGTATGACAGCTACAGGGTGCACTGTGCATGTTAACACATTCACCTGTACAATAGCATATAGTATGCACATGTGTGCATACACAGAGTAGCAAACTATAGTATGCGGCATGTGTGTAAACATACCTTGCATATGATGTTACATTACATATTGTACAGTGACACGTGCAACTAAATGGATATAATAGTCATATGTGCAGTAGTGACTTACCAGGCAACTCCAGGCTCAGTGGTTGGGAGACACCCACCTCCACGATGGCAGCTAGTGTTTGTGAATGCTGTTCTGAGGGTGTCCCCAGGCTGGCCAGTAGCTCCTCGGTGTGTGTGAGTGGGGGCTGGGTTGGTGGCCCACCACCTGTTCCACCTAGTTCCCTGGCGATTGCATTGGCATGCTGTTTTGCATGTCATATCAGGTCCATGCAGTGTCTGCGCACCTGCTGGTAGGTGTGGTTATGGCGACCCACATCATTAGCCCTCCTGCGTAGTTCCTGCCACAGGTCATCACGCTGCTGGGCATGCTGTGGCACATGGCTGAACAACACCTCATAGTTATTATGGAGGTACGGGATGAGGGCATCATCCTCCAGGCAGCTATATGCTGGCAGGCATGAACGAGGCATTATCTGGAAGACATAATGATGGAGACAGGTCACAGTATCACAGAGATGTACAGAGCTACAGCTGCACATACATTTGTATTAAATCTAGTACATATGAACAGTTATCTTTGCAAATCGTCATGACACTGACATGACTGACATGTTTGTGTCACACACATGTAACACCCTTTGTGCATTGATATCATCACCATATATGTGTGTCACCTCATTACATTGCTCATACTCGATGTGAATGCTTTCTTGATGTGGGCATGTCTGTTTGCCTGTACTGGTGTTCTTACCTATCAGCACATGCCTGGATGTGTCCACAGTAATGCTGTTGACCTTGATGCTGTGTATATGTCACATATCAACACATACACTGCCTTAACGGACATGAGCAGTGACAATGCACACATGCGCACGGAAACCTTTACATGCATGTGTTTTGCCATATACATCTACACGGCAGTGTACAGCAGTTCAACATCCTGCCACGTATCGCCTGTGTTGCACATGTGATACACATGGGACAATGGCTAGCTGGACATTATTCGCAGGGATGGTTATCAACCATAGCATGTACGGGCAAGGTTTTCTAGCTGTATCCAACAGCCATTTTGCCACCGCCAGGTGCATCAGTGCCACATTACTGATCCAGACAGTTAATGATGCATCTACCATGCGGTCATCGCACCATGTTTGACAGAGATGACATGTGCAGCTTTGATGGACAGGGTTGCATGGTATGGCAGGAGTATGTAACATGTATGGCACAGGGATCTGTCCAGCATGTGGCGATCATTGTAGTAGGATGGTGGCTGTCCATGACTTATGTCTTTCAGATCAGGATATGTACATGTAGCATATCCAACATCACAGTGTAGCACATGTCTGTATGCAAGGTAGCTAGCATGCTGCATAGTGGAGGTGAGGATTGTGAAGGCTGGTATCGCCCATCCATGCATGGCCAATACTCCTGAAAGGTGATATGTGATCCGATATTGGTCACCTGACTGCTGATTATGCCTGTCCAATGATCTCCATGCTCATGGATGGCACCCTGTCATGACATGGGTGCCTCGTATGACTACCTAATAGGCCTGGAGATGTCACCAGCTCAGGGAGGTGAACTGCACAGCACCATCCCTTACACACAGTGTCCATAATGTTGACCGCTGCCTAGGTGGTAGTTAATGGGTTCAGGGTTATTCACCTAGCAGTGACAATGCTATTATCAGCTGTCAGATTGTGCACATATGTCATGCACCTCACCCACAAAGGCCATTCTGTATGTTGTCCACAACACTGAGACAGCTATTGCTCCTAGGTCATGGCCATTCACATCCTTACATACGCAGATGCCTCCCATTTGTCTGTGTGGTATGGGCTACAATGAGGGGGGAGTACAAAACATTAACCCTCTTTTACTGTAGCTGCCACTGGTGTGGTATGCACGTGTCACTCAGACACCTTTTGTAATGTTGCTTCTGTCAACAGGCCACTGGTAGGCCACTCCTGTGACATACAAAGGTACATCTAGTATACTCAGTGTAGCTGGAACACAGTATGGGTGATGTCCTATGACCTGTCACATGTATGCTATGCAGTGTGAAATCATCCGTACTGTCATCTACATCTGTACTGCTAACATCTATGTTGATAAAGGTTTATAGACTTGCAGACCATACTCAGCAGGGTAATAGTGCAGTGCCTCCAATTATGATTGGCGTCTCCACTTGTGGGTTGCAGTGGGTTTATATTATCCAACACCCTATCTGTATTGCATATTCATGCTCAGCACTTGTTCAGAACATGTAAGCACTTCATGAGCTACTAATTACTATAGTGCACATTCCAACACATTTCTTACAGGTACACTTTCTGTCCTTACATTTCCAGCTTGCTTACAGTACAACAGCTGTTGTACACACGTAACTCACATATCTTGTGAGACATGGTTGAATATACAGGCATGTCCAAGTGTCACTTAGCAGTGTTATTGCCTGTCTATATGATGAATATGGCAAACATGAGGCAATAGAGCAATTGTCTCATGTACACAGTCAATGCTCACCTCCCAACATACGACACTACAGCCTGTGGGAGATGCACATATGTAGCCATGCTGGGGGTAATGCTCTCACCAATGCAGGCTGAACCTGACATTCATGTGGGGAAGTTTAACATTTGCAACACACCCCACTCATCACATAGTCTCACTAGATCTCCACTACCACAGGCCACACATAGTATGACTACAACATTTGCAGAATCTCTCCATACTCTCTGTGTAGGCAACAGAGGCAGCCCCCATCACCAAACACAACACCAATTACTTATAGCCCACAGACTCATGTGTGCACATCAACTACAGCCAATAGGGTGTCATAACATACCCAACACAACGGTCATAGGTGACTCTGTATGCGGTCACAATGATGTCCCACTCAGCAGGCTACACAAGGCGATAGGCGCTTACATCTGGCTGTCGGGTAACAGGATCCGCAACATAACCTATGCACCCATGCCACACCTCACCAGGTATGATTTGAGTGTCATTCTCCATGTTAGTGTGACTGCCCTGAGATGTAACTTCCTGGACTACATGTACAGGGACATGCAATAGCTCTCCGGTCTTGTAGCCCAGAAGGTATTGCCCAAGCCCTGAGAAGCATTCTGCATTCATCCAGAATGATACCACTGTACAACGACTGAATGTTTCACTTCAACAGTTGCCTATGCTTCTGCTGTCATTCCACAGGCATCCAGTATCTGTCTGCTTTGAATGACATGGTCAACAAAACACAATGCTTTGGCACAGATGACCTGCACCTGTCAGCCCTGGGAGTACAGATAATATGTAAGGCTCTTGCTGCTCCTATACTGCCTGTCTTGGACAGTTTCTAATAACATTCACCACCAGAACAGGAACAGGCAAGCAAAACCTGGGGTACTCTTACTCAATGCTTGACATCTTCATCTGTAATGCACTCAGGTGAGGCACTCCTTATAATGGACCACTTCGATATCTCTGCAGTGACTGGGACCTGCCTCTAGGCTCCAGAGAGCACACCTGCACTGACAGGTTACACGCAGACCACACCTTTCAGTCATGTAACCAGGACCGGAACACCCACGGCGGTGGTGTGTCCATATTTCACAAGTATGTACACACCTCCAGGCTGGTTCCTTAGCACAATACATCAGAGGTGATCCACATGCAACTAACTGTGGCCAGAACTGCTATACACATTGTAACTTGCTACGGATTCAACAACATACCCCACAGTTACCGGCCCTCATTTCTTGGTGTACTGGACAGTAGGGTTCAGACAGGTACTACTGATGTGAGACTGACACTACCCCACACTTAACTGGGATACCTACTCATGTACCGACTCATTACGCCAACGCTTTCTGGGATTCATAACCTCCACTCGGCTGGATCAACCCATATACACCACCACCAAGACCAACAATATCCTAGACATGGACATTACCAACATGTGACTGGTGTTCCACACCTGGGGTTATCCCCTCATTGGTAGTTTCCGAACATATGCTAATCACCCTTGTTATCCACATCCCGGCACCACACCCTTCACGGAATACACAGTACAAGATTTCTACAATGCCTACTTCAGATGTCTTATGACAGCGGTAGTAAACGGCATGACACCTGTGCAGATGGACAATACACTTACAAACGCTGACACATAACACCAGTGCACTTCATTAGCACTTACACGACTGCATGGATCATACTATCCCAAACAGAGCAATGATGGTACCCACCAGATAACAGACGCCACTCTGGGGGTCCAGTTCCATGCACATAATGTACAACAGAAGGTGGTGGCTGTTGCAAAGTGGAGTACAATTCCATGGGTGCGGTAGCTCACTGGTCAGCCTCAGTAGGAATCCGGGATCCCTTGTCACATCCTCCAAAGCTAGCTACATAAACATTACTGCGACACATTCCAAGGACTACCACAAAGCATTATGGAGGTATGTCAGTACTCAATGGCAATACCCACATCTGCTCTGACATACGATGGTTAGGCAGGAACATTACAGACCGCAACATCCTGGCAGATAGGTTCAGTGCTAACTTTACACCCTCTCACTACATACAGGGCGAAAATCCATACAGGAACAATGCAGAGTCCCTGCGGTCACAACTACGCAGTTCCAACCTGCACTCTCTAAGGCCTGGAACACAGACTCCATGTGACCGTCCAACATCCCAGGCTGTGATTTACACAAACCTCAGAATGACATGGCTCTCCACTTGGTCACCAGATTCAGTAATAGCCTTGTATCAGACATTGTGGCCCCTGAATGGTGCACAGCAACAGTTATCACACTCCACACAGGTGGCACCACAATGAACCACAGGGACTATTGCCCTATACGCCTGACTGGACTGTTCTGCAAGGCTATGGGGCACATCATCATGGAAGTCATTCACAGAGACATTGGTGGCCTCCAGACCTTTGATGCCACCCGGATTGGATTTGTTAGGGCCAGACCATGACTCCTACACCTGGTCAACTCCTTTGATACAGTTATCAGGGTAGTTGTTGATGGTAAGAGGGTCCACACAGCCTACATTGTCCTCTCTTTGGCTTTTAGCACTGTTATCCATTCTGGTATTGACAACATACACATCCACCTGCACATCGACCCCTACGTCTTGGGATGTTATGCAAAGTGGCTCACGGACAGGACCCACACAATGAGGGTAGCATACTGTGGTACCTACTGTAATTCAGTTACACTTGGCGTACCACAGTCCTCAGTCATAGGGCCCCTCATGTTCGGTATATGCTTCCCTGAGGTACAGGTTAGCACAGAGGGACTTTCCCTGAATAGGTTTCCAGATGACTGCAAACAAGGAGCCATGATTGATCCACCAGCTGATACAGACACCCTCCATATGAGTGTCACTGTGACGGATACGTGATGTCAATAACATGGCCTCAAGCTGCATAACACAAGGTGCATAGACATCCCCTTTGGATTACACCAATCACCCACTGACTATCACATAGGTGGTAGTCCCCTGCATATATGTGACATTATACGGGATCTTAGTACACACGTATATAGCACCCACTCCTTTGATAGCCATATTGCCAATGTGGCGTGGATATCCTTCTATGTGGCCACCCTTATCTGTAATGGGTTTGTAGCAGGAACAAAGACACCCACGGTACCTCTATACTCCTGATGTATGACATACGTTCAATGGTACAACACCCCTTTTGGGGTGTACCTTACAGAACAGCAATGGCTTTACATACCACAACATTAACACACCATGAGGATTATTGACCTCCGAAGGATGACGTATGCAGCACAACTACGGACACCATGACTGTACACATTTGCATACTGCATACTCAGGGGTGACCTCTGCTGAACATACAGGGCCTATGTCCACAACAATATTTATGGATATACTCCACATAAGCAACATAAGCAAAGGCCACTGACAGCAACATGCTCATGGATATGTGCTCAAACGCAACAATGAGTGGGACGTGCTTGAGGGATACATTCCTGAACCAGACACTCACCATGCTTTGGAACATGATTCCTATGTACATCAAGCAGGGACACTCACTAGCACTCTTCATGAGATACCTCGATGGGTGGATGGGAGACACACATGTACACTAGGGATCACTGCTGTGGCTGTACTGTACACAGGTGCAGGTAACACATGGCTCTGCTGTTCACAGACAGGACACTACCCTAGGGAAGTGCCACCGGCGAAAACGCTGTTGTTGGGCTTATACATGGACTTGGCCAGACAGCATAGTACCTCACTATGAATCTGTGAAGCTATTACATGTCCTTTGTGTATAGATAATTGCGTAGCTCTTCCATTTCATTTAGCTATCATGCTGTTACAGTGTCCCGTGACTACAAGCCATATGTATCCTGTTATTGTGTATTGTACATGCCAATAGACAATACCCTTTGTTTGCATGATATAACAGTTATGCTGTGTAAAATATCTGACATATTTACCTACAATACTGTACATTACACATATTTTAAACATTATCCCATAATGCAAAACATACTTGCACAGCAGGACCACCTTAGGCATGTTATTCTCATTATATGCCCTTACACATGCCTACTGTGACAGTATATCAACATATACTATCCCCTGCTATGGCACGTACTTGTTGGACAAACCCCACCACTGATGGCGGGTGGTGTGGAATTGTTGTGTTTAAAGCCCTCATGTAGCATCCCTTGTGGTGTATGAGATGTTTACCTTGTGACCCACAGCAGGACACACAATTTCTACAAGCATTACTATGCTCAACAAGACATCACTACATAATACCTTTTCCCACTTTATGCATTGCGTACACTTTAATTACTACAAAACAGGCTCTACATACACTGACATACTGAGTGTTATACATACCTTGTTTCAGAGTCTTCGTAAATATCTCTCTTACACCTTTCCTGTTTAAACGGTTCTATGGTATGAGCGTACGGTTTGAATGTATGGCAAGGCATTCTTATATACGTCGATACCTGTAACATGTGGTATCCTGCCACCAATTGGTGTTCCTGAGTAAATTATTACATGCACATCAGCTGTGCCGCTACTCCATTTGTCAATTACATGGCAACAGTGGGGTATAATTTAATTCTCCACTTGGGAGTTGCCTGTTTGCCCTACCTTTGGGGAGATGGCCTGTATGTGTTTTGTTGTGAGGAATTGCAACTGCTATTTGGAGAGACATGGATATTTTGAATTCATGTCCCCTGTGGATTGTGTGTGACGGTTAGAGTATGTGGTTCTACATGTGAGTGTACCTGTCATCTCAACCATCTGATAAGGGACTACTGCAAACAAAACCTGTAACATCGCCGTCTGTTCCCTTATACAACAGCTACAATTTCACATGGCGCCATTACAAATGTGTCTCTCACAAGGTATGTTAATGGTTCTGCAGATGTAATTGAGTGAGTGGATGTTTGTGATGTTATTACAGTCTGTATTGCAATTGTTTCGGGTGTGGGGAAGATGTAGGTGGGTGTACATAGCATATACAGGTTTGTGGGGACTGCATTTCTACATATTCCATATATGTGTGTGGGCTCCTTCCCTAATTGAAGACCTATCATTTACTAGACTGAGAAACTATGGTTTTTACGGGCTTATACATTGAGCCATTGTTAATTGGTTTCTATATAGCATGCAGGTGAGGTTGATACTTCAATACCTCCGGAAATGCATCGATATGTAAGGGAATGTTACTAAATGACAGCTGTCTCGTGTATTTCTGTCACAGATATTTGCACTCATTGCAGTTGTGTTGGTGACTGAACCTCTTTGGCATGGGTTGCCACCTTTTCAAATGGCCATAGTGGGACATTTGCAGGACACACATCAATGTTTACAGGCCGACACATACCCATGGTCAGTACACAGGATAGAACATACTTTTATCCTGAATACATAGTTATTCTTGAAGCACTTTAGCTACTTATCATGTTTCATGTAACATTTACGTTTTTTAGATACAGGAATAACTATTTAATGCAACTATTACATAATATATGGGACATAATTACGTCATACAATCTCGGACATTTGCCCTTTTTAATATTTTTTGTCAGGACACAACTGCCCATGGAGGGGCTGTCCATCTTAAAGTGGTACAGGTGGTAACCGTATGCCTACGGCCACCTATGACCACACCTACCGTAATGATCTACCTCTGAGTTAGCACTAACAGACACACGATGCAAACACACACACACATTACAGTCCCACAGAAACACACACAGCACCCTCAACACACACATACACAGACTACAGCAATCACAAACACAACTGAACACAGTACCTACCTGGACCGCAGCACCGGCAGCGATAACTAAATGTCCCTTAACATTGTGATAATATTACTCTTGGTTCTAGTGTTCCGGTACTGTGGTCTTTTGGTCTTTCAGCCTCGTGATTACGTGTGTTGGTATGTGACACATTTGATAGTTGGCAGTATCCTATTTATTTGTACCTCCATGGTTGTGTACATGTCATTGACCTATCTATATATTTGCAGATATAGGTGAATACGTATATATCAACTTATATCTCCCTATCACCCTTTCTATCTCTATTACATATATATTTATATATATATATATATATATATATATATATATATATATATATATATATATATATGTAGAGAGAGAGAGAGTGAGAGGGAGAACACACCTTTCGTTGTGTACATGTCAGTGTATACTGTTTCCTGGACTCCGCACGTTTGTGTTTTGACCTGTCACAATACACACCTGCTGTTGGTACATCTCGGGTAGCTTAGTGTTAGGTGATTGTGTACATGATTGCATGTTCTACTCCTGGCAGTGGTTGTTTTACCCTTCAGAGCAGGCACTATTAGTACAGGGGTGAATAATACTAGTTTCACCTGTTCTTGACATCGTTGACCGTGATCTGCGCAATGTTCAGAAAAGCTTAGCCCTGTTTCACACATATCTGTATATTCATGTTTAAACAATGCTTACCAGCACTTGCCAACACATAATCCCACTGACATGTGCTAAACCTGATCTGATGACCTGCATCCAACATCCATTATTCATGCCTTCGGGATTACGTAACGTCCCTTGCAGGACGTGGGACCGGGAACATGCATGACAGTCAGTGCATTTACCACTTGGGCATCTGGGATTTGTACACATGTTATGGTGTTTTGTATGTGGACTGTATTATGGCTGTTACTCCATACTGCAATCAAATGTGTAACTCAGTTAGTTTACATATGGATGAGACCTATTAATGGTATGTCCAAGTGATGTTTAATGGATGTGCTTCAGCACTGGTAATGTATGTTACAGTGAGCCACACACTATAATGTGCTACACCTTCACAAAACCATAGGTGGAGCATGCTGGGGTGACAGATACCTGTCATGGGTACTCCCCATGCTTAGCCACTACATCCCTGATTACATTATATGGACCCCTCATTAACACCCCAGGTAAGCCATGCAGAGTGTGTGGGGAACAGTGATTACACACATAAATCCCGCAATTGGCTCTGCTCCACTGAGGGACAGTTGGTTAATTGATGTAGTGGCGACAGCAGACACTGTTTGCCTCGGTTGATGAATGGCCTCTGACAATCGGGCATGTACCTACCAATGTACATAGGAACCTATACATACAGTATCAACATATGCTGTTAGGTGCATGTAATGTTCAGGTGTTGACATTCCTTGTTCCAATAGCTGTTGTGTGTGCAATGGTTGAGGGCTGCCTATGTAGGATTCACACAGTAGGCCACCTATACATTACAATTTACAGGTGGTCGTGTGTGTGTGCCATCCAGTTTACTGTGTGTGCATGTGGAGAGGTGGGTCAGTCCATAGGGGCCTACACTGTCAGTGCATGTGCTATACGTTCCCTCTTTGCCAAGGCGTGAGCATATTGGGCACACCTCCGCCTGCCTACTGGGGCTGGCACAGGGTGTTCGTGGTCTGAATCCCTCTGTGCCTGTGATGGCCTTGGCAATTGCGGTGGGCTGTGAGGGCCTACACCATTATGTCCCTGCTGCAGCTGTTTCTGCAGGATCATATTATGTAGCATGGCACATACTATGAAGATGTGGGCACACGTGCCTGGAGAGTACTGCAAGGCTCCACCAGATATGTCCAAGCAACAGAACTGTGATTTCAGCATCCCAAACACACGCTCTATGATGATTCTGGTTTGTGCGTGTGCCTCATTATGGCATTCTTGCATGGGTGTGTGTGCATTTCTGATGGGAGTCATCATCCACAGCTCCAGTGCATAGCCAGCATCCCCCACAAGGTGGCCATGTGGGATGTCCCCCCTGACAAATACCTGATACAGCTGTGAGGCATGCCAGATGTGGGAATCATGGTAGCTTCCAGGGCTGCTGGCACACACATCCATAATAATGCCCTGGGCATTGCACAGGACCTGGCAGTTGATGGAGTGGTATCCCTTGCGGTTTATGTAGCGCCTACCATGCTCACTGGGTGGTGACTTGATATGTATGTGCGTGCAGTCTATCGCACCCAGTACCTCCAGGTAGTGTGCCACCTGGTGGAATAGACGCATATTGCTGGCCAACTCCTCCTGAGTTCGGGGGAAGTATATATGCTCATTGGCATGTGGTAACATAGCATCCAGGAACTGGTGTAGTACCCTGGATGCTGATGCCTGTGAGATCCCCATTATATCTCCAGTTGGCATTTGAAAGGTACCTGTGGCTAGTATTCGCAAGCTTACACATACCTTCGTGTCCACTGGGATGGGTTCCCCTCTGTTGTTTCTGGATCTCAGGTGTGGCCAGCACAGCTCAACTATTTGCTGTAAGATATCCCTGTCCACCCTGTAATGCTCTACTATCTCCAGATCATGTAGCCCCTGGTAGGTTACCCTTGGTCTGAACACTCTTCTCTTCCTCCGGAGCCTGCGGTGGTTGTCAGCATCATCCTCCACAACACCTTCAGTCTCTAACACATGGTGATGAATCACAGCTATAGCAGCTCCCAACATGTACATTGTAAAAGTTCCCCGGCTGTTTACACTGATGGTGCAATGTTTGGGAATACACAGGTGTGTGTGTGAGGTGCCTTCACACTTTATACTATTGTGCTGTGAACACTGATGATGTCATAGGGTGTGTATGTACCATCGGAGCTACAGGGTATCTTATGTGTTTTACCACAGGTACTGCTATTGTGGTGCCTTTGGTGTTGAATTGCATTTGGCTGCCGTGGATTACCTCTTGCCCTTCCCTTAACATTTCTTGACATTTCCCCTCCCATTTTCTGGCATGCATCCAGCAGCCTGCTTTCATTTGTACTTTCCAAAACCTGGCTTATCTTACGACATGTGTTCTATGGCCGATCTGCTGCAGGTTTGCTTTGCTCTGCTATGACAGTTCTCTTTTCTTTGCAATCCAACACCTCCCCTATCCTGTTCTGCAGGTTGCTGTGAGCAGACTTGTTAGCTGCCGTCGATTGCCCACTGTGAGTTAATAGGTGTTAAATGCTCAGTTGTACTCCAGTTACCCTACTGCAGCATTTCCTTATTTTCTTCCCCTAACCTTCCTGTTTGAGCTATGGTGCACGGCGCGTGCTTCCGCTTACCGGGTTTCGGGCACGTTTTCATCCGCATACACATACACTTTTGGGCATCATATGTGCTCTCAGCTAAACAATGCTATACATACATCCCCACCCCCTATCCTGCAGCTTTGCTTAGCAACAGGCAGGCCGGATTTGCATTGCTCCAATGTGCTTACAGCTACGGTGGCACACCCCACTGCTGATGTCATGTATACCTCCAAACCACTCCTCGGTGTTGTAGCGCTGCGCCGTATGGTACATCCTTAGTCTGGTGGGACGTTTGCGATTCACTATTACTTGCCTCATTTGCATTGCATTGACTACTAATTCATAGTTACTGTACTGAACACTGTCACAGGCCCTTAGAAACCCTTGCATCTTGGATGTGGTGTACCATGCATACCATTGAGTATTATGGTGAAATCATGATTTGTATTACATTGCGATTTTATGACATTTGTGTAGAATTTCCTTGTGTTCCTGTTTGCGCACACATGCCCTGCGGTTGTACTTTGCGTTACTGTGGACATGGCATTAAATGTTGTTTTTAGGTGTTGTGCATCGTTTCTTATGCCATTTGCTGTATATTTAGCCATTGGCATATGTTAACTTTGTAATACATGAGTCTGGTCCGCTTTCATAGCTCCGATATTCTGTTTGGAAAAATGTAAACCGTTTTTTTTTTTGGTTTACATTTCTGTGGGCTTACGCTATGCCTGCACAACTTCATGAATCGCTATGTACCTTCATTTGCATGGTGCAGTACTGCACATGGGGTGATTAGCATACCTTTGCTGAGGGCTGCACAGATATGGCATACGCTGGTAGTGCACGTGGAACTGGATCGTACCTGAATAACTCGGCGGACATTTTTGGTGTTATACCGCTTATGCTACATCTGCACCTGGCGCAAGCTTCATGAATCCCGGGGGTGATTTTTTTAAATAAACTTGAAATGAAAAAGGCTACGTGGCAAATGTTTTACAGCCTGATAAGATATCAGGCTTAAGTGAGACAAGGAGTGAATTTTTTAAGCTAGATCAATTTTAAAAGATAAATAATTGTGGTCAATTTTATGGTATGCATCATGTGACCTTATATCATGTGATTTTTATTACTATATAAGTACTGTGTTGAGATACTTACTTTAGTTCTAATGAAATCTGTGTTTTATATGGTGAAAGTACTCAACGAAATAAATGAAAACATTTCATTATTGTTCATAGGTTAGCACTAGGCTAACTGCCCTTACAAGCCCATTTTAAGCTTAGCCAATTATCCCTTGTGAGACTCAAACTCTGCACCTTGTGTTTGTAAGGCAAACACCTTAACCATTAGGCCACCCTCCCAACCCCTTAATGTGTCCATAAAACAGTGTTTTTGTTTTGTTTCAGTTGTACTTTGATACTTCTTTCACGAACAATGCTATATCTTTGTTGGTTCTCCTCCAGATACCTCTAACATTACCCATGTAAGTGTTATACTCTGAAGATAGGCTTGAACTCTTCAAGTAGGACTTCACAACTACTAAGCAGCGTCTTCTCAATAATCTTGGCCTACAGTTTCCAAAGAGGTGCATATTTTTATTGCTGTTAAGACAATAAGTGTTTTTTTAATGAATAATTTGTCACCACATTGAGGCAACTATATAGTCCAATGGAAAATCGCAAGATCTTCATGAGGCACTTAGTAGTAACTTCATATACTCCCATATGTTAGAGAATTAGCAACTCTACTTAAGGAGACAGACCACTCTTGGTCAGGAAGTCTAGTTACAGATCACATATTATGTGCAATAGTGAGACTAACTTTATGTATAGTAGATGTTTTTCCATTTATGCTAACAAGATGGTTTCCTTCCTAGGTTGTCAGAGTCTGGCCCATCGCTGTCATCTGTCTGGCACTAACATCTGAAACCCCACCTGTATAATACAGGTGATGAGATCATGTGATGGTGAGTCATAGTGTTTTGGGATGTAAACAGCAGAATATTATAGGTGGGCTAGCCACTTAGTGCTTTTCAGCAGTTAGCGACCTCATGACAGTCACCAAGAGTGGGTCTCAGTAACCTATTCAGGGCAGAGCTCTATTAGTAAAAAATCATCCATAACAATATTCTGAGGATCTTTCTTTGTCTAGCTACTTGATTCACATCTGTTCTACAAGTGAAGCCTCCTAGCAGCACAAAACTGAAGATGGCTGTCCTAAGGCCCTCAGCTGTTACAGGGTGGCAGTGTACTGGGCCAATTCCTAGCCATCATAGACAGGCATGCTCCCATAGGAAAGATCAGAACCAAAACCAAAATAGCTCCATGGCTAACCAAAGTTACTAAACAAAAGCTAACTGCTAGGGACACAGCATGGACCTCCTGGAAATCCACCAAATCCTGTCAAGGTCATATTAGGTACAAACAATTGAGAAACAAAGCTAAAAAATCAATTAAGCTAGATAAACAAACCTACTATTTCAGCTTACAAAAAAAAGAACACCAAAACCAGCCACAAAAATTCTGGTCAGGTCTCAATAAACTACTCCATCCAGGTAAATCCACTACCCCCACCACTTCATCTACACTACATCTACCCCCTGAAAGTATAGCAGAGGCCTTCAATACTATCTTTACAGAAACAGTGCAATCCCTAGCTAATAACCTACCTCCCAACTCAGCAAATGACACCTCAACCCCACCAGGTAATGTACCCCCATTTAAATATAATCCAATCCCCACAGACTATACTAAATCCCTACTTAAGAAACTCAAACCCACCACACTAGCAGCAGACTTACTCCCTGCTGAAGTCCTACAAAAGGCCGCAAACAAAATATCATACCCTATCTCCATCTTAATCAACCGTACTCTCCATGAATCTTATGTCCCCTCCATCTGGAAAATCTCCCACATTATACCACTTCACAAAGGGGGTAACTCTACAGAACTTTCAGGCTACAGGCCTACAGCCATTCTATCTCCCTTAGCCAAAATAATGGAAAAATGTATACATAAACAAATTCTAACTCACCTTATTCAGAACAATCTCCTAGCCCCATCCCAGCATGGATTCAGACCTGCCCATAGTACCACAACAGCACTTCTCTCCTTCTCTCACACAATAAATCAGAATCGTAATCACAACAAACTCTCCTCTGCCCTCTTTCTCGACCTATCCAAAGCATTTGATATGGTCAATCACCACCTACTCCTAGACACACTCAAATCATTCAACCTTAACAACCTAGTAATCAAGTGGTTCCAATCTTACTTGCAGGGCAGACAACAAGCAGTATTATGTAAAGACAATCTATCCCCCCTACTACCAATCACCCTTGGTGTCCCCAAGGGTCCATATTAGGCCCCCTCCTTTTCTCAATATTCATTAATGAACTATCCAAAGTCATCCCTGAAGCAACCTGTATTCAGTATGCAGATGACTCTACCGTAATCTGTTCTGCCACCACCCCCTCAGACCTACAATCCCTATCCCAGAGCACATTCAACAAAGTAGAGTTCTGGTTCAATAATCGCCATCTCCTATTGAATCCCAACAAAACCAAACTAATACTTCTCTCCCCTACCCGAAAAACCTCATCACCGAATATTACAATCTCATCCAATAATGGCACCATAATCTCTCCAGATCCATCTACAAAATGTCTTGGTGTAATGATAGATAATAATCTTACATTTGAGACTCATATCGACAAAACCATCAAAACAGTTAACAAAAATCTAGGCTCCCTATATAGGATTAAACAATTTCTAACACCACCAACCAGAACAGCCATAGCTAGAACACATCTTCTCTCAACCCTTCTCTACGCTTCTCCTATTTTCCTAAACCTACGGAAAGCTAACCTAAACAAAATAGCTAGCTGCTACATCAATATAGCTAGATTCGCCACAGCATACAGAACCCATCACTGTCAAAATCTTCAAACATTAGACTGGCTAGAGCTACCCAATCAACTCCAGTACAACCAACTCATAGTTATTCATAAAACACTCTACCAACCTAACAAATATTATCATCCCCTACTGCAACCTACCATCTCTCCTCTCATCTAACAAGATGCAAGTTCAATCTGCCAAAGCCAACAACTCAGCTGGAGAATCACTTCTCTCCAACTCAGCTGGTAAGAAATGGAACACAGTCCCCGAGATCTTACCACTATAGCCTCCTTACCCCAATTCAAAACATCCCTAAAGAGGCACCTAACAAGCATTGGCTATGTCCATGTCTAGACCCAGGCTAACTTGACTTACATGCAATTCTTGAAGGCAAATGATGCAATTTGGAATAAACCTTCTACCTAAACCCACCCTAATTATAACTACTTCTCTATAACCTTCAGAACAACAGTCACTAATTTCTACCTAACTTCCTATACACAACTTTTAGAATGCTGTGTTTCTAACTCCCTAAACTAACTTTTAAATCCCTCGTCTGTACCTCCACTTGTGTATCCTATCATCCTAGCTTTTATACAAACATGTATTCAACCCTTCTACATCCAATTTCCAGGGACTCTCCTCTTAACTAAACACCTTTTTCTCACTAACTACCTTGTTTTCTCCAGGTAGTCACTCATGTCATCCATCATTGTATCATGCCATTCTATACACTCAAATGCTTTACTGTTATTGCTGTAAATATGTAATACCGCTATTGCTGTACATATGTAATACTATAAACCTACAATGATGTTAAACCTCAATGTAACGATGTATATATATATATATATATATATATATATATATATATATATATATATATAAAACCTCCTATTGAAACTTTAAGAAGTTACATATTTTAATGTAACCATGAATATTGACCGTCATCTTTTTGTACATGTGGAGCTTTTCTCCCCGGGCCTCCGCTGAAAATGGACATGTATCCAGTTGGACTTTCCCGGTTAACAAATGTAAAATAAATAAAATAAAATAATATGTCTTACAATCTTAGATGAAGAGAGGGAACACAGTTTTCAACTGCTTATCAGTAGGTGGTGAAGTAGATACCCCTATGAGGGGGACAGAACTGGGGATGTAAATGAAAAGATAGAGTATCCTGTTAACCTCTGATGGGGGCATTTGTATGAGATGAATTTTCCTCTTACCTATTAGAATATTTTGTTTGTGTTCAATATGAAGTCTCTAAAGAAGGTAAGCAAAGATGGTAAAGTAGAGAGCCACAGAACAAACAGCTTCAGCAATAAAAACAAGCAGAAGTCTACAACGTCAGGTGTTTATTAAAACAGCAAAGCTTTCAGATAAACTATCCTTCCTCAGTGTCTTATAAAAAGTCATTCAAGACTAATACACTTAAATACAAATAATTATAAATAATTAAACACTGCATGACACAGTCAGACCTATTGAATAATAATCAATTAAAATTCAGCAATTAAGTCTTCCTATTAGGAAAAACTACCCTAAAAATATATATACATCTATTTAAATCAACAATGGTATATAATTAAATAGTAAAATACATCAAAAAGCTTATTTTACTTTCTGCTGTTTTATATTTAAAATAGGCTTTAGTGTGACTTGTTTATTTAAACCTGGATATTTGTCCACTTGTAGGCGGACAATCCATTCATATTCCTTGGTATCTATTCTGTTCACTAAGTCACCTCATCTCAGGTTTTGATAAACGATATGTATACCCCTAAAACAAAATTGATAACTTTCATCATTTTCTTGGATATGTTGGGCCAAAGAATTTGTAGGAACACCCCTACGTATGTCTGACCTATGTTCTATAATCCTGTCCCGTAACCTTCTAGTGGACTTCCCAGTATAGAAGCCTGCACATTTATGACAGTTAGCCATGTATATAATAGAAGATGTGTTACATGTAGCTGTATAGCCAAAGGTATATTTCCTACCCGTAGTTGGATGAATAAACTCAGTGGATTGATTAATGTAAGGACAACATGAGCAATTATGACATGGAAAAGTTCCTTTTCTATTAAATGTAGGAACACACTTGTTATTAAGGGTAAAATCCTTATAACATAAAAAAATTTTCAGATTATCACAGTTACGATATGTAAATGAAGGCCTACTTGGAAGCCATTTTTCATGGCCAGGTATGGCCTTCAAAATATCCCAGTTTTCTCTAATAATCCTTTCCACTGGTTCACTAGTCCTACTAAAGGTCATTAAATACCTCAAAGGTTGACTAGAACCCAGGTTACGCATAGCAAAAGAGCCACCTTCATGATCAGAAAAATTGAGTCTAGCCCTTGTATCTCTTAGTTGTATTGTATCATTCTTTGCTGTTTCTAACTCATCAGGGTTGTAACCCCTTACTAAAAAGTTATTTGTCAATTCCTGCATAAGTAACTCACAGACATCTATTTTCGTATTCAATCTACTGGCTCGTAGGTATTGACTTTTAACAATAATTTTAAAAGTTCTCCTTGTATGCATGCTACTCTTGTGTAGATATTTATTCACCTGAACATATTTTCTATATATGCAAGTCTCCAATCTAGAATTTATCAATTGTAGCCCAAACATCCAAGAAATTCAAATGACAATCAGAGAAAGTCATTTCAAATTTTAAAAATTCTACTGTATTATTTAAGTGGAGAATTTATATAAATCTGTGTCATTACCATGCCAAATCAAAAAAATATCATCCACAAAGCCTTTATAAAATAAAATATTATATACATATACATTAATTTTACCATATATATATATATATATATATATATATATATATATATATATATATATATATATATATATATATATATATATATTTGTTCCCATTTGTCTAAAGTCAAGTTGGCATATGTGTTGGCCACCACAGTACCCATAGCTGTTCCTGAAAGCTGATGGTATATATGTTTGTTAAAAACAAAGATATTATTCTCCAATACCAGCTCTAATAGTTCACATAAAGTTGCAATTCTTCTAGCAGAATAGGCACCATATTCCTGCAGGACTTCCCTTACACTCTCAACACCATACCTATTAGGAATGACTGTAAAAGGGGATTTCCTATCCAAAGTGACTAATAGGAAGCAGCTATGAGTATTGTTTATATGTCAATCATATAATTGGTTTAGAAAATCACCAGTATCCTTTATGTAACTAGATACATTTTTCAAGAGACCTTTCAATATATCCTGTAAGTAGACCGATATTGGCTCCATCACCCATCCCTTCCCAGAGACTATGGGTCTCATCGGTGGCTTATGGAGGGATTTGTGCATTTTAGGGAGACCATATAATGCTGGAATGGTTGGGCATGGGACACAAAAAATGAAAAATGTCAATATCTATGTCATCCATTATTTGTAAATCATAGATCAATTTAAAAGTTTGTGTATCTGAAAGCAATTCATTCATACTTTGTAAATATTCACATGCATTCATCAATACAATAGCTCCCCCTTTGTCTGCCTCCTTAATTATTATTTCATCATTATTATTTGCATTTAAGTGTATTAGTCTTGAATGATTTTTGTAAGACACTGGGGAAGGATAGTTTATCTGAAAGCTTTGTTGTTTTAATAAACACCTGATGTTGTGGAGTTCTGCTTGTTTTTATTGCTGTGTTCAATATGAAGCCAGGAACACTGAATCTCAGTGAAACATGATCAGTACTTGGATGACTGAAGTGACGGCAAGGAGCTGAAGCCTGAGGGTGTGGAGTTCCTCATACAGTGACATCCCTAGGACCTGCTAGTCAGCACTAGTGATGAGGAAATCGGTGAAGAAATAGATGTTATCTTTCTAGGTAGCACTTGAAAAGGACTATCATGATTCATTTGAGAAGTACTGACAAGCAAAGAAGTTCACATGACAGGGGTTGCTTTAGTGTAAATTTGAACACAGGAGACTTTTGGAGAGGCCTTGGGGAAAGGTTTGGGTGAGTCTTGTGTGTGTGTGTGTGTGTGTGTGTGTGTGTGTGTGTGTGTGTGTGTGTGTGTGTATCTGTGTGTACATGTGAACATGTACTTAATGAATAATGATATAGAAAGAAACAGAGTGAGTTAAAAAGAAAACAGCTGAGGAGGGACTATCAGAAAAAATAGTAAATGAGAAACAAAAGAAAAGTAATTCCAGAAGTATGCCAAATAAAAGCTGCAAGTCAAAACTTCATCCGGATAATGTAAATAAAATGTAGTAAACAGAGCCCTACAGCTACATAAGAATTTCAAAAAAGACACTATAGTGAATTTATTATTGTTTAAACCAGTATAACATTATCACAACTTAAGTAAGATTTTCATTAGGAAATGTAAAGTTGTCCTTCAGCAGATAAAAGCTTCTTATGTAAGATGACCTGCAAAAGAACCAAAATTATTCTTTGACTTGATTAATGAAGCTAACACAGGAGATGCAGTTAATAATTTAAATGTTACTGAAGTAATTGGTTCATATGCCATTCAACTAGCATTTCTTAAAGAAATTATTGATTGCTTAAATGGCTTACTTACTGTTCTGCTTAACTCCAAAGGCCTGGAAAGATAGCAACAAATTCTATTATTTTAAAGGGAGATAAAAATCAAATAAGAACATACATGCCAATTGGGTTTAATTTTACCTTTGGGAAAAGAATGGAAGCTTTTTACTTACACTAAGATCTTAAGATATTTTCTAAGAGCAGTTGAGATTTGTATCAACTCAGTTTTATCTCAAACAAGTATGATCATTGGATGCTCTTTTTGGTGCAAAGTGGCCTTGCACTTGACTGTGGGCATAGAAGTATGGTTTACTGTTTTCTCAAGGGCATCTGATATAGTTTCCAGTTAAACTTTGCTACTATTTGGTGTTCGTCTGAAATACTTTCTGGTTTCATGGCCACTTCCAGATACAGAGCACTACTGTAGGAACAACTACAAACTTGTTGAAGTAGGTAACTGCATGCCCTAATGTGTTGTTTTCTGGTAAATGTGCAGACACGTGTGTGTCTGTGGTGGGGTGTGTGTGTGTGTGTGTGTGTGTGTGTGTGTGTTTTAATTTTTTAATTATAACCTTAACTATGAGAAGTATTATATATATATATATATATATATATATATATATATATATATATATATATAAACTACAAAACTAAAGGATATATTTAGCTATATTAAATGAATCCACATGTTCAAGTAACATTAGCTAGATGCTAAACTTCAATGTCATCTCTACCAGATTATTTTAAGAAAATCATGCAATTCAGAAATGTGTACAATATGCAAAATAACTGCTTGATGTATACTGATCTAAGGAAATCTGTGCTCAGTATTTAAAAATGTTAAAGGAGTAATATTTCTGTATTTCTCAAAATTACCTATTTTTCACTGTCAAGACATCTCTTATAGTAATAGCACTTGCTCTCTGCTCATGATTAGCAAAATTAAAATATACAGAAATATCAATGTCAGTAGTTGTTCAAAGAATTTAGCTCAAACAAAATGTCTGTTCCCCAGCCCACAGCCTATGATACATTCCCAGAAATTGTCCCTATACCCTTTAGTAGATCAATGCACTTAAATAATTCTTTGTATAGTGTCAAGCAATGTGAAGCTTTATTGCATATTTAAAATCAAAGGATTTTCATTTCAGCAAAAGTAGGAAGGTAACACCATGATTCAATTTACAAAATAGCAGCTTATTAATGAGTAGCTCTAAAAACCCACTCTCTGCAAGGGAAATGTAAAATTTGTTTTCTGTCTTGCGTGCTCTGATATATTTCGGTTGATGCACAATAAAACTTTAATCTAGAAAGCCTGAATGGGCATACCAGGAACCATGTTTGAAATTTTCTGTATTCTGCAGTGAATTTCATTGGATCCCTCTTCTCTGTCATTGCTAAGTGCTGTTACTGATCCCAATACCTTTACTGATTTAATCATCTAATAGCAAACACTTGTTTCTGTATATCGTAGAAGGTGCAGAGATGAAATTTAAGGTCTGATGTGACAAAAAAACTTATCAGTAAGAGAGGGAGTGTGTCCACATGGTTCACATACATTAAAAAACAAAAGAACAAGCAAAAACAAACTGAGAAATAAAACCCATTCATTTGCCTGTCAGCTGTATACCGTATGGAAAAGTAGAGCAATGTAATGCAGTAACAGTGCAAGGCTGGTAAAGCATAATTTATAGTTGTTCAGTTTTCCTGTAATTGCAGAATTTCATAGGCTTTTTTTCATTAATCACTTCTTAAAGACAACTGTTCTGAGATACTTCTTTAGTGTGTGTGTGTGTGTGTGTGTGTGTGTGTGTGTGTGTTTGTGTGTATTTAGGGTGAGTGTAGACTCTTATGGAAGGAATGTTATGAGATGGTTTGACAGTATTCAAACACGTTGCTAAGGCTATTAGCTGCTAATTAGCTTAATCCTGAGCCATGGGTTTGTTTCCTTAACCTTCACTTGCAGTTTTTGTAAATGTGAATACATCAGATCAATTTAACCAGTTGTTTGACAGGTGGTAAAGAGGATGAAAACTGTGATTGTTAACAAACTACTTCCTGTCATGCAGAGTTTGATTCCCTCAGTCATCATTTGCCCATTGTGTTACCTTGAGCAAGTCACTTAAACAGACAGTACTTTGAGGCAATTGAGAATCTGAGCTCCTGAACTGCATGCCCAGTAAATATCTATGAACATGTCCAGAAAGTAGCACATGTGCCTTAGAACTTGCCAAGTTCAAAAAAGTATTTAAAATAGTGTTATTTTCCATAGACCACATCACATTACATTAGTTACACAGCCCCTTTCCAAACACTTTAGCTATAGCCTACATACCACAGATGAATCCACTTTGGTCTCTGTCTATAAGTTTAATAAAATAAAACTTATACCTGCCGACTTTGACCTATCCTAACATAATCCAGTTATTGGACTTGCATGGTTCTCCAGAGACATCATGTATTATCTGTGCTGCTCCATGTAAACTATCCATTACAGAGCAAAGTGTCCTTGATATAACCAAAGACAGTACCCTTATGGACTAAACATTAAATGGTACCCTTCTGGAGAATAAGCATTATCCAATATGGTATTAAGGTACAAGTAAATTCTCATTAAAAAGTCTGTCAATTTTTATAAATGTAACAAAGTGCCCTTGGGCATGGAGAAAAGAAATCAAATGACCACCATCTTATTTATACTTTCTAAATGTGGCTGTTTGGAGAGAGAGAGTTAAATAATAAAACACGAAAAAGCACTACTATCATATCCTAGCACAATTTATCCTAGTCTAGTGCCAAACCCTAGAGACCACCCAAAAAGACCTCTGTATAACGCAGTCCATGACCTGCAGAGGCCCATTCAAATATATGTACAGACAACAAGGATAAGCAATCTCCAAATGTCTCCATAGCCATCTTGGTAGATATGGCCATCTTGAGACAATGTAGCAATTGTATCATGTTCATTGACAAACATTCAGTCCTTAAAGAAACAAACACACAATGTTATTTAATACTTTCTTCAAGTGTGTGTTAGTAAGGGACAGCTTCCCTTATTATAATATCTTTGGACTACAGCAAGAAAACAAACCGTCACAAAACTGGAACAAATTCTCTTTTCCATTTTCAGAAATGATCAGCAGCACCACTATTGTCTGTGAAAAAGAAATTAATATAATCTGTTAAAGGAGATGGGTAAAATCTTTTAATTATAAATATTGGAATAAGAGCATTTTTATTGAATAAACTAATGAAATACACTCACTGAAAGGATACAGTTTTGTATTTTTGATAATAAAAGTCATACATGATTATCTAGCATGTAATACAAGTAAACATGATCTCAGAGAATTAATTTACTAAGCTGACAGTCCATGTATACATAGTTCTGAGTTATGTTTATTAGTTTGTTATAAATACAACATGATAAAAAACAAGCTCTGTTTCACTGGGCTACACTGAGCTGTGCATCACTAAACAGACTCGACTTGAACTACTGGCTGTGTCATTGAAACCAGACCCAGTACAGATGGGAAGTCACTATTGTATTTTTTGCACATTTACTGCTGATTCTGTCACTAGTGATTTTTTCAGTTGGATCTTTACTGTTTTTTCTCTTGTGAAAGTAGAGGATGCCATTATTTTTCTAGGTGTCTAATTGCTGTAAGCTGTTTAAACGTAATCTTTTTCATTTGGCTATTTGTATTCACACCTGCCTTTAAATTGTAAGATATTTGCTTGTCTTGATCTCCATTTGGCTATGCTGCACTTAGATGTGCAATGCTACTGACAAACTGGTCTTGAGCCACTGGATCTGCCTTTAAAACTAGATTCACTACAGCCTAAAGATGAGCATTCATAGTATTTTTTCGTATGTGTGCATTTACAAATGATTGTGAGAGTACTGCAACTGTTTTAGTATTTTTGTTTATTTGGAACAGCTGTATACGTTCCTTCTCTGATGAGAAGTGAGGGAACTACTGTTGTTCTGGGCATCCTGTTCGTATAGACTGTTTAAACAGAAGTAATTTCTATTGCCTCTTTGTGTTTGTCATTGCTTTTACATTGTGAGTAATTGCATAGCCGTGTGCTCTATTTGACTGGGCTGCACAACACTACTAGTTTGGACTTCCACTAATATCTTTGAATCAGGCCCATTATAGCTGGGAATAATACATTTATGAGTTTTATTATTAAAAATGTTTCATTTTGCTGTCTGTGTTTGAGCTTGTTTCTCAAGTGAACATTTTTGCATAGACTTGTGCCGTCTTTGACTGGGCTATGCTGAGCTGCCCAGCATTAGTAGTGATTTAAACCTCTGGATTTGATACTGGTTCCAACTTCATTACAGTTTGGGGAATCTGCCTTTGCACATTGTGGTTAGGCACTGTACTAGATCATGGGACATGTGTGCTGTTGTGGAGTATATCACTTGACCATGTCCTAAAATGCAATGTTCTCATAGACTAATTGAGCTCTGCCCTTGATTGAGCATATCTGCTGTTGCCCTGTATTAGCTCCATTTGCATGCACAAGGTTACAGACAACAGCTTTAGGGTGCACCATAAAGATTTTTTTTTTAATTTTCTGCACTGTATTGAGTTTGATAGTTTGCACAGAGAACCTACATGGGTACTAAGAGTTTTTTATTCACCAACTGCATCGTGCTGGACTTTAATGTACCTATTACTTTATAGAACTTCACATTTGGTTGTAATTCTTTTGCTATCATTGTTTTGAATTGCAAACTTTGGACTCAACATTCCAGCTAAGATTGTGTTAAGGTATTGCAATGTGTTTCGTTCATAGCCTAAGTATTACTACTTTGTCAGACCTAATCAGATTTAATGTATCCCCAAGCCTAATTAACATAATGACCTAGTGAATTTTGCTTTCCTTTAATGTACTGTGATATACAGTGATTTACTCTGATATATTGGAATATACTGTGCTGTTTTGAAGCCCATGGAATGTGCTTTTCTATGCTTTGACATAGGATATTGCTTCTTATACCACATGCACGCTTTTGATAGTCTCATGGTTGAGCTATAGTTTTTTTTAATTTCTTGAACTTAGACTGTGTCTTACGAGTTACTCTGCTTCAGGCTAATTAGTGTTTCAGTGCAAATTCTTCTACTAGGTATAGTATCTTACCTGGTTATAATAAACAATGGTTTTGCAAATACTTTAGCCACTTTGTCACCTGAGCCTACTTGTATGTTGTAATGGTATCTATTTTTATGTATTTATTGTATTTATTTATTTATCTTTTTTCATCTGGGCTAGTCTAACTAGGCTAGTGACCTTTTTCTACAGGAATCCTAAGGTGTTATTCGTACTAACTAGGGTAAATTTGGCCAGGGCCCTGGGAAATTCCCCTTCTTTTGTAGGTGCTTTTCCTGATCCTAGGATGGAAGTTGCTGGGAAAGAATGCAATATGGTGGAGTTCTAGCTTCACTAACTTGGAGTGAAAAGATGTTGGAGATAGCTATTATGGAGGAAGGCAGTAGAGTGAAAATGGTTGATAACATTGTGGAACATGAAGGAGTGGATTGTGGAGATAAGTAGGTTTGTACAACCAAGAGGAGCACAGAAGATAAAGGAGTGACCCAGGTGATTGAGATTCAGTCTAGAGGATTGGAAAAGACCCATCTGTTCAAAATGATATAGAGAGAGTATCATGATGATCAGCTGGTGTTATTTGAGAATCCTGGTGCTCAGCTGGTGTTATCTGAGGATCCTGGTGCTCAGTTGGTGTTATCTGAGGATCCTGGTGCTCAGTTGGTGTTATCTGAGGATCCTGGTGATCAGCTGGTGTTTTCTGAGGATCCTGGTGCTCAGTTGGTGTTATCTGAGGATCCTAGTGATCAGCTGGTGTTATCTGAGGATCCTGGTGCTCAGTTGGTGTTATCTGAGGATCCTGGTGCCCAGTTGGTGTTATCTGAGGATCCTGGTGCTCAGTTGGTGTTATCTGAGGATCCTGGTGCCCAGTTGGTGTTATCCGAGGATCCTAGTGATCAACTGGTGTTATCTGAGGATCCTGGTGCTCAGTTGGGGTTATCTTAGGCAGCTATAACTGAAATATTTTTTTTAGATAATTTGTAGCAGGAGGATGTAAATGAAAATGGCAAGTGTCAGCAGTGAGGAGGTTCACAGTTAGAAGACTAAAGAAAGACTTAGCAGTTGGGAAGACTGCAAAAAAAGAAGAAGGAAAAGGCCCAGCATGTTGTTAAGAAGTCATGGTGACCTGTGATTAGAATTACAAGTAAAAAGTAATTGTGAGACTGATAGATGTTTTGTGCAAGATAAGATAAGTATTCTAATGGGCTTTAAAGTAATAGATGAGAGATCATTTATACACTTAGGAAAATAAACAATGTGATGTTTTTATTGATTGATTGATTCATTCATTCATTTGCATTTGTTTATCAGGCAAGACCAACTGGATTGGAAACCCCTTTTCATTAAAAGCTCAAAAAATTTAACAATCCATATACAGTATACTGCAGATCAGAAATATATAGAAACATATAACTTATAGTTGAACACATATACATATGAAGTATACAGACATAAAAGAATATTGTATAATGTTTGTTCATAAGATATGGAACATAAGTGAACATTGCACAACAGAAAGTGACATTATAGCAGCAATTACAGGAGGCATGAATCAACATGTGAAGTGATGTAAGGAATGCTGTGGTAAGGTCACAGACAAAATGAAGGCAACAGTGACCATAGCTACAAATATCTGATGACCAAGAAAACAAATTTTGGCTTTTGTGCAGAAGGTGATTTAAAAAAAGGAAAAAAAAACCTCTTTATTTACTAAAATGCTTTGCTTTAGCACTTGTCTTTAGTGCAGTGTCAGCATTCATTGCAGTCCTACAACATCGGCATCTGCTGATTATGCCTTTTTAACCCCTTACCATCTGGGATTGGATCCTGACTAGTGTTGTGAAGGCTTGCATCTTATAGAGAGGGACAAACATAAATAAATATATAAAATAAAAGATGCTCAGGTGGGTTCAATAAAGCCTAGGTGGTCATTCTTTACTGAGTGCGTGATGCACACACAGCTGCACAAAATTTTACATTAAGTAAGCGCTGTGTAGTGGTGAGTGTCACCATACAAACAAGATAAACAATGAGGTATGCTAATTACAGCATAAGCAGATGAATTGCATGCTAATTAACAAATCTAACATGATTTAGCTATTCAACAAGCTATATAGCATCTGTGCAGACTCCATGCTTGTTTTTCCTGTGGATTCCAAACCTTTTGAAATAGAGACATGGAAAAGACTCTACACGGACAGAATGTTAGGGGCTGCTACTGCTTTAATTCATTTGTATGTGCTACAGGTTGAAGCCATTGCTGCTGCTGCTGCTGCTGCTGCTAATAGGCCTAGGATGACAAGGAGAAGTGTTTTCAGGGCCTGTTTAACTTTTCACAAACTACATGATGTGAAAATTGTGGAGCACTACAGGGTGGACAGGGACCTACTACACAAACTCTCCTACCTCTGCTGTCTTCAGCTCAGAGGAAGAGCCAACTGAGGGGATCCCATCCCAGTGGAGACAAAGGTATGTGTAGCCCTTAGAATTTTAACTACAGGTACCTGTCAGAGACCAGCACAGGCATGCTCAGGGTGTCACAGGCATCGGCATCCAGGACCCTCCACCTGTTCCTGAAAGCTATGCTCCAACATGCCAATGATCACATATATTTTCCCATAGTTCTGAGGAGATGGCCAGAAATATACAGGAGTTCTACAAGGTAGCACACTACCCTGAAGTACTGGGTGGCATAGATTGCACACATGCAAAAATTAAGGCACCACCTGGGGAGCAGAGTAGGGTCTACATTAACAGAAAGGGCTACCACTCTATTAACTGCCAAACTGTGTAATGCCAAGGGAGTAATTTTGAACATGTCTGCTGCAATTCTGGTAGCTACCATGGCTCACATATCTAGCACACCTCCCAACTGTATCAGATGTTTGCTAGGGGGATATTCCACAGGGGCATTTACTGGGGGAATGCAGGCTATGGACTGGAACTGCGGCTGATGGCACCCATCATAAATGCACACTCACCGACAGAAGAATGCCATAATGAGACACATGCTCAAACAAGAAATATCATAGATCTTGTGTTTGGGCTACTGAAATCATGGTTCCAGTGCCTTGATACATATGGGAGAGCCTTGCAGTACAATCCCCATGCATGTACAGAAATATTCACAGTATGTACCATGGTGCACAACATAATCCTGAAAAAACACCTTCAGCAGGATCAGCAAGGGGAAGGGGCACACATTCTACCACTAATGCCAATGTCACCACAGCTACAGGCAGATGAGGCCTTGCAGGGGGATCCACCAGCTGCTGTGGGTGTAGGCAGATGTAGGTGTCCTCAGTATGCCCTTGGATTGGCTAAGAGACAACACATAGCGCACTCAGTCACCACCTAGGGGCCTAAAACCTTCCTCCTACTCACATACATGCACTAATATTGATGGCAGGCAACTCACAGAACCTTTACCTCTCTGTGTATTGGCTGTGTACTGCTTGCATCAGACAGAGTCAACCCTGAACTAAAACTGTGCAACTGCTGCCTTTTCAAGGTAAGTCCTGAACTTGGAGTGTATTGTTTAATAATATGACTGTGTGGCCTATCCTTGTATTTCATTACTTGGTCCAGTGCTAGTAAAAGGTGGGAGATCTGTACAGAATTTACCTTAAAATGCAACAGCAGAGACTTATTTGACTTATATGTGTCCATTACTAAGTATTAGGCCTCAGGCATCAAAGATTCATATAGCCGTACCTCTCAAAACTACTGATGATTACTGCATGCCCTCAGTTTAGCAACATACATTTGTACTGGAAAATAATTAAAGAGAGAAGTTAGGAAAGTAATGATGCACATTGCAGTTTCTGACTTCACAATCCTCACACGATCATTCATTATAAGGTTGGGAAATGTTGATGCTATCAACTGTCTAACTTTACAAGGCCAATATAAGTCAAAAGTACAATTACCAGTTCAACACCACAAATGCAAATATACTAAGCACTAAGTTAGCTATGCACCCAAGCATCAGACACAAAGCTTTTATATCCCTGAATCCAAAAGATAGAAAACAGGGATATGGCACAGTTATCATCACTTGCACAGCTTGCTGTGTGTGTGTGTGTGTGTGTGTGTGTGTGTGTGTGTGTGTGTGTGTGTGTGTGTGTGTGTGTGTGTGTGTGTGTGTGTGTGTGTGTGTGTGTGTGTTTGCGTGTGTGTGTGTGGAGGGGGGGATCCTAGGCTGACGCAAATGGTCAGTGAGTATGTGTGAGTAAGAAAGAAAAGAAGGCAGACAAATGGCCGGTGAGACAAAATGAGTAACTGTTGTATCTGTCTGTAGGGATCCTCCAGGTTAAATAGGTTTGTGAGTGTCTGCATGAACACAGCCAAGTACTGTGCTAGCTCTACATCTTGGTATGTCAGATAGGTGTGAGCTGTGCATGGTAGAGGTGGCAGTTCATCATTGTCATCTCTGACCATGAATACTGGCTCTGCCAGGAGTTGCACTGGCATGCCCACACCCAAAGTCAGATACAGTGCTGCTACCTCAATGTGACTGAGGTCTGCTGAATGAGCCTCCATCATGGGGATGCCTGGGACCATGACCCCATGTCCTGCCACATCTGGGTGTGGATATCAGACTTACTGATGGTGCAGTGAAAGTACTGCCATTATGGGATCATGATCAGGCATGGCCACGTTCCCCTCCCAACAGACATTTCATCACAGGCACTGCTTGTGGTCCATCACAGACACCCCTTGTTCCAATGTGTCATTCATCCAACCCAATGAATCTGCAACATGGTGGAGGCAATCATTCATGTCAGACTGTGCCACATCCACAACCCTGAGCATTTGTGTTCAGCACCTGTAGAACTGTGCCTGTGCCTTCATGATGGCACTAAACATACATTGAGTGGCATGGGAAGAAACACCTGCAACTAGTGGAGGAGGAGAACATCCCCCCCCCAAGCTATCAATCCTCCTGCATCACACATTGTGCACACATTGGCTACAGTTAGATTTAACCAGCAGTGAAGCTGAAGTAGCCACACTTCCCTGATCAATGTCTTTGCTCTTCACCTTTCCAATATCTGTGGGATTACTGGACTTTGTGGCTGTAGGCCTACTGGCTGTGTCTGAAGGAAATGCAGGGGATGGCTGTATGTCAAGCTCTTTGTCAGATTCAACATCTGCATCCCCCAAATGTACCTCAGTTTGGCGACCATCATCATCAGAGTCTGCTGATATACTGACATCAGGTGTCACAGGGCCCACAGTCCCACTGCCATGATCACCTGGGATAAAAAGCAAGAAATACAGGAATAAATTAATACCTGCACTACTATAGTGCAATATATGCTAATAAACTAACAGTGCTGCCACTAATACAGACAGTACAGCAATACACACAACAGGCAGGCCTGAAATCAACATCACACACTACAATATTTCTTTAAATTGTTGAGCAGTACTGACATTAAAAATGTTTTCCTTACCATCTGCAGATGAGATATTCCTCTTGTAGTCCAGATGGTCCTGGAAGAAGTTAAGCAAGAGGTAAGGGCACCATCATCACAATTAACAGTAACACAGGGGGGTGATATTTTTATCCCTTTATATGTCCATTAACTATAATTTCAACAAAAACATGGCTGACAACTCTGACCTAAGATTATAAGTTTGGCGATCTTTTATCCCCCCCCCCAAAAAAAAAAAAGACCTGTGACACAGAATTAACTTATTTTGATTTTAATTGTTTTACTATACAAAAGTGGTCAACTGCTCAGATGGCAAAGCCTTCCTGGAACCTCTTTTTGGGATGTGCTTGCTGTCTCAGAAACTGTTCCATCAACATCCAGGACATACTGTACTGCACTCTCCTGAGAGCTGTCTGAAACTCTGATGTAAGACAGGAACTTTTCATTGGGGGTTAGTGGTTGTTCCCTAGCAGGCCCTCCCCCAGTAACCATCTGGTAGTGGCCCACTACAGCTGCTCTCCTCCATGCAGATGTGATCATGTCAGTGGCCTTGTGGCACACTGCTTATAATTCCTGCCATGGCCACCCACGGCATTGACTTCATCTTCTATCTGCTTTCATATTAACATCCTATGTGCCCTATCTCCCTGTCCCCTTTTAAGCAGAAAAGCAACGTGTTGCTTAAAGCCATCTACAATCACATGGTTCTTGGCATCAGTGCAGGGAGGGTTTCTGTGGATTGTTATTCCTGGATGGCATAATAATAGACAACAGAAGGAAAATACACATAAGTATCACATAACCACAAAATAAATGTTTCCAGATAAAACAGAAAAGGCAGCCAGTCAGTATTACCCACTGGAGAAACATAAAACAGTCTAGAAATGTGACAACAGGCAAGATGCAAAACAAGGAGTGTAACAAGGGCAATATATCCTTGTTTGTGCCATAACAGTAACTTACATTTGCTCCCGCCAAAAAAAGTCGATCCTTGTTTGTGCCATAACAGTAACTCAGCTTTGCTCCCCCAAAACAGTATCTTTGTTTGTGCCATAACAGCAACTCACCTTTGCTCCCCCCACCCACAAAAGAACAGTCTGTCCTTGTTTGTGCCATAACAGTAACTCACCTTTGCCCCCTACAAAATAATAGTACATCCATGTTCATGCCATAACAGAAACTCAGCTTTCGTCTCCCCAAAGAACAGGAAAATGACACATATTGCCAACAAACCATCTTTGAAATGCTAAAAGTGCTATCAAAGGAACTGTCCCTGAAACATTTGTATATATTTATCACAATGCATTCCATTTTCATGTATTGGAAATCATATATACCTCCAAAATGGCTTGGCAAACATGCCCATGCCATCAGTACACTTCTAACTAATGAATATAGATAAAAGTGTAAATTACTTTGCTTCAAAATCTTCTTTAATATATTCCAACATAAGCAGTATGTAGCTGGACAAATGGAAGCATATCTTCTGAAGTTCAATACTTTTCTGTGCAGATATATCCCAATGTAATAATGTATCTTCAGCCTTCTCCACATAAAAAAGTCTCCTCCCCATCAGTGTGCCTAGCTACATGGTTGTCTTTTTATATGCTGTAGATTCAGGGCTGTCAGCTTGGGGAAGATGTAAATAGGTTCATAGATTAGTACTAAGCTAACTGCCCTTGTGAGACATTTTAAGCTTAGCCAATTATCCCCTGTGAGATTCAAACCCTGTACGTTGTGTTTGTAAGGCAAACACCTTAACCATTAAGCCATCCTCCCAACCCAAATGAGGTGTGAACTCATTAGAATTTCTGAATCCCAAAAAATTGGATTTGTGTAGGATATAAACATAGAGCAGCCAATCCCTCACTGTTTGATTTTAATGGATTGCAACTGTGACTGATTAGTGGTTGGGAGAAGGAAAACACAACAGTACTGCAGGCTGCCTTGCTTCCAGTGGGTGTGTCAGGTCACATCTACAAAGTGTTAGATGTAAGGCTGGAAATGTAAGTAAGCAGCACAGAAGTCAGAGGTTGTGTTCCAGACAGGAAACCTGCTAGCAGATAGGTTTGGTGAAAATGTCACTCCCTTATCCCCTCCTAACTTACAAAAGACCCCCCCCCCCATCCTACATATCTGAAAAGCATGTCTTCAAAGCCTTGTACAAGCCTCTATGGGACCAGACAACATCCTTAGCTGTCTTCTAAATAGGCTAAAACAGGAATCAGCATAATCACTAAGTACCCATTTTAATCATAGCCTAACTACAGGCTTTGTTCCTGTGGAATGCAGAACAGAAACAACTATTCCCCTCCACAAAGGGGGCCTAGCAACAGACCTTGGAATTACAGACCCATAGCCTGACCAGCTTCAGCTGTAAGGCCATGGAACATAATCATTATGGACCTCATAAATAAAGACATAGGTGAACTCCAAACAATGGATCCTACCCAAATCAGCTTTGTGAAGGGCAGATCATGCCAGTTAAATCTGGTGAATTTCTCTGAAGATGTGACCAAGTCCAATAATGACAGCAAATCTGTGCACATAGCATACCTCGACCTGGTAAAGGCTTTTGACACAATCTCATATTCAGGCATTACTGATAAACATAGCAAACTGAATGCAAATCTCTTCATTGTAAAATGGGTTGCCAACTGGCTCACAAACTGGACACATACTATCAAAGTGGGTGACTCTACATCAGCCAGCAGACCTGTTACCAGTGGGTGACACAGAAGTCAGTGCTGGGCTATCTACTGTTTGGTAAATACTTCTCAGAAGTTCAGGTCAAAACTAAGGGGTTATGGCTGACCAAGTTTTCAGATGACTGCAAACTAGGTGCAATCATTAAGTTCCCAAATGATGTCAGTATACTCAGGAGGGTCTCACACAGACCAGTGACTGGTGTATTAGTCATGGTCTTAAACTGAATGCAAAGAAATGCATCATCATTCCCTTTGGCACAAATAATTTCCCTTCAGACTAACAAATCAGCAACAATACCCTAAGTACCCATGAAGTGATAAGGGACCTGGTTTGACAAGTTGATTGTGACCTTAACTTCGACCACCATGTGTCTATTGTAGTGAAGAAAGCATTCCACATACCACACACAATTAGTAAAGGCATAGTCTTGAGAGCAAAAGAAGTTATAACCCCCTACACTCGATATTTATCTGGCCCATAATTTAGTATAATGCCTCATTTGGCATGTACTGTACTAAGCACCTGCAGCAATTAGAGAGACATCAGAGGTTTCTAATAAAGAAGATCAAGGGGCTCCAGCATGTGCCTTACACAGACCAATTAAAGTGCCCTTCACTATATTCCATATGACATAGACTTCTTAGGAGAGACTTATGCATGGCCTACAACTGTAGGTGGCCTACCAACATGAAAATTTTATCTAAACATAAATTAAAGGTCATGCTGCTAAATGCTAGGAGTCTAAACATGAAACTGCACTAATTGCAAGCATTCTTAACCCTGGAAGAAGCTGATGTTTGTGCAGTCACAGAAACCTTGTTCAAAGCTGCGGAGAGCACCCCAGCCATACCAGGTTACTCATCCTATCATTCCTTCAGACCCCAGTGGGCAGCAAAACAAAAGGTGGTTGGGTTGCAATACATATGTATATATATATATATATATATATATATATATATATATATATATATATATATATATATATATATATATATATATATATAAATGACATACACACCTCTAGGCTGGTCAAACAGTATGATGCACAGGAAATACTCCAGGTGCACTTAACAATTGACAAGACCCCTATTCAAATCATAGCCAGCTACAGGCCTCCAACTCTGATGGAAGATGCCCACTCCATCTATCTGGGCCTCTTTGAATCTATCAAGATTCAACTCTTTACCCTGATGCTGAATCACTTTATCTATCCAACTATAGATTGGAAGAAATACTCATGCCAAAACAAAAATGCCCAGAGATTCCTTGATTTTGTCAATGCAAATGCCTTGGACCAGTTGGTTGACACCTTCACAAGAGGTGAAAATATCTTGGACTTGGTATTAACCAACATGAGTAACCACTGCAGAATCCCTACAGTGTCATCATCCCTGTTAAGATCCGACCACACAGCAGTCACTTTTGAAGTCATCATCTTCCCCGAAACCCCCCCTCCCAGCTAAGGTCAAACAAACAAACTTCTCCAAAGCTGATTCCAACCTCCTGAGGGAAGGTATAAACAACTTCACAGCCCACTCCCCCTTCACAGAAACTGGCACATATGTACAGTTATATATCAAAGTACTATATGAGCTGCATAGAATCAGGAATACCAGACAGGATGAAATCCTCGTCCTCAAGGAAGAGTAAACCTGTCTGATGGACATCTACAGTAAATAAACTCTATAATAAAAGGAGAAAAATTGCTGTCCAGGACCAAGAACTAGCTGGTGTCTAATTGGAAGCAGTGTCTCCTTAGCCTGAACAAGCAAATAAGAGCACTAGTGAAATCCTCCAAAGCAAACTTCTAGTCCAAACTGGCCACATCTGCTAAAGACAGTCATAAGGCTTTCTTCACATATGTCTGCAATTTCAAGGGAAGCACTCGGATCTGCTCAGAACTGGTGGTCAAGGACAACACATACACAACCCTGTAGATATAGCCAACCTGCTATCAGTCAGGTTCAGTGAAAACTCCCCCCGTTAGTAAAACAGGACATCCCCAGTACTTTGCCCCCTCCCCTTATCTCTAGATAGCAAGTCATCACTGCCCTTTTAAAGGCAAAAAATTCAGCCTCCATGGGACCTGATAATATCCCAGGCTGCATCCTACATGAACTCAGGCAGGAATTTGCAGCACCATTAGGCACCCTATTCAACCATAGCCTGAGTACAGGCTTTGTCCTAGCTGAGTGGAGTACAGCTACTGTCTTCCCTTTGCACAAAGGTGGAGCATCCACCAATCCAGGAAATTATAGACCCATCAGCCTAATTAGCCTGATCTGCAAGGCCATGGAGCGAATTATCATGGACCTCATTAATAAGGACATTGGCAATCTCCAGACACTTGATCCCGCACAGTCTGGTTTTGTCTAGGGGAGGTCATGCCTGTTAAATTTGGTTGACTTCTTTGAGACAGTCACCAAGGCCATAGACAAGGTGAAGATTGTGCACACCACCTACCTTGATCTGGCCAGGGCCTTCGATACTATTCCCCACTCAGGTATAATAGATAAACTCTCTCAACTAGGCATCAATCCATACGTTACCAGATGGGTAGCAAACTGGCTCACTGATACAACCCACGTAGTCAAAATAGGGGAAACCACCTCAAGTAGTCGACCCATAACAAACGGTGTACCCCAGGGATCGGTCTTGGGGCCTCTGCTGTTTTGGATATACTTCTCAGAGGTGCAGGCCAAATTTAGTGGGCTATGGCTAAACAAGTTTGCAGATGACTGCAAGCTGGGTGCTGTCATCATTTCCATTAGTGATATGGACATCCTCCAAGAGCCTCTCACTCAAACAAATGACTGGTGTTAGAAACATGCCCTCAAACTGAATAATAAAACATGCCATCATTATCCCTTTTGGGGAAAATGATGTCCCCAAAAATTATTATATTGATAATAAGGCACTAAGCACACAATCAGTTGTGATGGACTTGGGAACCCAGGTTGATAGCAAACTGAGTTTTGACCACCATATTGCCTCCATTGTATGGAAAGCTTTCTACATGGCTCACCTCATTAGTAAGAGTATCTCATCCAGGGACAAGGTGGTCATAACATCCCTGTATTCTTCCCTTATAAGACCGATTATTGAATACAATGCCACTTTTGGCATGTAGCTCTCAAAGCACATGCAGCAACTGGAGAGACTACAGAGATTCCTCACCCGAAGAACATGGGGCCTCAAACATCTACCCTACACAGATAGGCTAAAAGCCCTGTCCCTCCTCTCAGTTGCCTACACACTCCTCAGAGGTAACTTCTGTCTGGCATACAAAGCAATCTCAGACCCTGCCCTGACTGGACTGCTGCATATCCACAAGTCAAGCTCCACTCGAGTAACCCACATGCAAGACCTCAACCTGGTCTGTGACATCAATATGACTTGTTGTCAGGACAGATTTGTGTCCCAGAGACTCCCCCTTTTGTGGAACAGACTCCCTCTCCATGAAAAGCAGAGCACCTCATTAAACCTTTTTAAGCGCAACCTGGATAACTGGATGGGGAACAGAAAATACAACCCTGGGATTTCACCTATTTCTTTGCTGGACAGTGGCATAGGATGCTGACTTGTAGGAACATGGGTTAAATTCTTGGCTAAGCTTGTAAGGGCCTCAGGGCCAATGGCCAAGTAACTTCCTATGATCCTACAGACAAATCCAAGACCCAAACCTAATGAACTTGCTGCATATCTGTAAATCAAATGGGACTAGGGCTCCCTGTTCCAGGGACCTAAATATGGTCTGTGACTTAAATGGGCCATGCTGAAAGGATAAATTTATCACCCAGCAACTGCCGCATCTTTGCAACATGTTACCAATTCATGTGAAACAAAGCACCTCAATGACACTATTCAAGAGGAACCTGGACAATTGTATGGGGCACTGTAAATTCTTACCAGCGATAGAGCTCACAACCCTCCTGGACATGGGTAGCCATCACTAAATGCAATCTTGGGTACTGACTAGCCTTTCTATGGTATTACATTGGGATGAAACAGCTTGGCTTAAAATGACCTCCAGGTCAATAGCCTAGTAAATCTCCTATGATCCTTTGATCCTGTGATCCATCCTGCCCTTCATTTTTTGCTAGCTGTATTATTATATATTATTTCCACTTAATATCCTCACACATTTTAAGGGCAACAATATAAAATGGCTTACACATTGCATGCCTCAGATTACTGCTCAGATAAATGAAGAATGGCCAACAAACACAAAAATTTAAGACAGAGCTGTATATTTGCAATCAATAATCATGCCAAGTTGTGTGATCACTAGGTGCACTACATCCAAAACTACTAAATGGACAAATAATACTTGTGTGGGTTGATATTACTGTAGATGCTCTTGCAGTTGGTTGTGTGCATATTGAGTTAAGTTCCTTGCTGCAAAGCTGTTTGTGTGACAAAGACGGATAAGGCACCCATCCTGTGTTCTGACAGTGCATTGGAGTGATAGTATAAATCAAGACCTATGTAGTAATATCTCATGTGTACTAACACTTTCTAGTGTCTATGTCATATGTTGCTTTTCCTAATTTCAACTATTTCTCCCTTTTTTCTGTTTTTTTTGGGGGGGTCACTATTTCTGCATGAGGTGCTTGGTGCAAACACAGGAAAACAAAGAAATGAATGGCTGGTTTGGCTGTGCTTATGATGAGGAAAAACAGCTAGGACCAGCTCTGAGGTTAACTGTCACTCCAGACACAAAATATTTGCGAAGAGCAAGATAATGTCCAGTGATCACAAACACTAGGCAGGTAATAGTAAGTACTAAACGTGTTTATTTAGAATACACAAAGCTTTCAGGCCAATGCCCTTCCTCAGTGTGGTGCCCAGCATAGATCCTTGGGGTACAGCAGTAGTGACAGCTGCAATAGTAGAGGGTGGTTCACCAAATTTTACAGTATGTGGTCTGTTAGTGAGGACCTTGGTTAGCCATTTAGTGATGTAAGTGTTTATTCCCAGCTGGTAGGGTTTGTCAATGATACCTGAATATGGCAATTGTGTCCAAACCCTAGGACAGATCAAGATAAGAAGTATGCACTGTGTTACTTTCATTCAGGCCTATCACAAAGAAACAATAGGCTGTGACTACATCACAGATCACCTATAGCATGATTCAGAACATACACCAACTTGACACTGTGTGATATACCCTTCAACACACCCTTCAGATGGACTATATTCATGTAAAAGAGTGTACATTGACATGCATTCTTCTGAGTGGGCTGGGGACATCACCTGATGCATACATGTATAGACACATGCTGACTCTCCTGATCTGTGTGGTAGACCATCATATCATCATGGACCTTCTCTAAATGGACACTGGTAATATTCTGGCTGTGTGCAACAGACATGTGTGAGTTTTTGATGATACAGCTATGTCTGTTACATCTGTCAGATGTCCTCAAAGAGGACCATTCTGTGGAACTTGAAAAGGCCAAGGCAGTTGACAGGAGTCTACATTGAGGTATTCACTCTGCAATGACAGATGTGGCCATTAACACCTATATCACCAAGTGGGTAGAACAGTGGATCACATACTTGGCATTTAAATATGTAGAAATGTGTCAAGTGTCCTATATCTCATGTCCAGTGATCACATGTCTACATCAGGGCTGTGTGATAGGCCCTTTCCTGTCTATGACTGAAATCACAGATGTCAAGAATGACATACAAATCCTGTGTCCAAACCGCTGTCTGGAAGACTACATATTGTGGACAATCATTGACTGCAACTATAATACTGGTATAATATAGACAGTATCAAGACACAGCAAAGATTGCTGCCACAGCCATGACAACACATGAGATGAAAAAAAAACGTGGGGATTTATTTTGTTATGCAAACTGTGACACTGCCAGCCCAGCTATCTGGAATTTTGTAAATAATCATATGTCATTTGTGAATATCAACATGATTCATATGCTTGTCTTACAAATGTAAGAGAACTCTATGCTATTTGCATATTAAACTTCTGGTGTGGAAGTGGGTGCTGAACAGGCTTTATACAGTATTGAGCTTCAAGGATGTGTCCACAGTGCACCCTACTGGAAAAGAACAGAAATGTATATAAACTATATACCTGTGCAAATGTATGTTTAATAGTAGAAGCTGCAACATACAGAGTTAACTTATAGAACTTCAAGAAAATAAGTTGAAATTAAACTGTTTTATGATTGTGTTATTCCTCAATGAAGCAGGCACAATGTCTAGAGCTAGAGGTTTTTCTATTGTCTTGGAGAGAAGTAATTACTAAAATGTAAAAGTGTTTACTTGTTTTACAAGTTCCATTTCTCAACATGGAGCTGTTTGTTTTGGTCAGCCTGAGAACTGAAGGCAGATGACAAAGAGTGATGTCATCCAAGCTGACCCAGCAGTAATGTCTGATATTAATTTAAGAACTCTCTCAGAGAGAGATTGGGCATTTTTATTTTGTCTTTGACCTGGAAACATCCATCATCAGCACTTCTGCCTGCATGTTGACTGTAAGTAATATTTAGGCATAGTATTTCTTTTAGAGATAGATATGTATATAGTAAAGCTTAGTTTAGATGTCTTCTGTATTAATTTGAGACTGTCCTGCAATGTTGTTTTAACATATTTCCTGTGAGTCTGAACTCTGCAGTTACTGTGTTGTTTGAGTATTGTGTTGTTCTTTTATTGTTTTTTATTAAATATATTTAAACCTATCTTTGCGGATGATATTTGTGAGACATATTTAAGCTCTTAGAGTACTTGCATATATATTTGGTGACACTGTACAGGCCACTCCTAAACAGCCTTGGTCTTGGTCACACTTACCATTTGGATAATAACATTACACAGTAGGATTGATCATCCTTTGTAAGGGCCTTTATAGTAGCTGATAAGTAGGGGTTGGTGGCAGTGATAACTACCTTATAGTCTGGGCAGAAGGGGGCATAGCTAGTAAACCTGTGCCAGCCTTCCCCAGGTGTGTGTGTTTGTATATAAATCAAATCTCAAAGTGTGTGTGTGTGTGTGTGTGTGTGTGTGTGTGTGTGTGTGTGTGTGTGTGTGTGTGTGTCAGCTACTTGGGCAGGGACATGAAGACTGGTTGGACAGAGAGGGTGCTGGAGGTCTTGGCTTGACCCCTCAGCTGAGATCTTAACCCTATAGCTGTGCCAGTGGGGAGTCTTATTGGTGATCTGGAGAAAGAGGGAGAAACCAACCTCAGATTGACTTTGATCTCTGTGTGCTCTTAAGGGAAATTGCACTTTACTGTGTGTGTATTTGTAATCCTCCCATTGTGTACTTCCCTCACTGTTGCCAGTGGTGAATATCAAGGCTCCTTGACTACTGGGCCAGTGCAGGGGTATCACACAAACAAATGCACAAACCAAGGACTGTGTAGATATCACACCCTACCATCAGACCAATTGCTATGTGTCCTGTGTCCTGGGATATGTGGTATGTGGAATGTCCACAGCATGTGTCCACAGTGGTGAGTACCCCCTTGTATGTAACACAACTACTGAGTATGTGCAGGACATCCACATGACAGGCCATAATGCCTTCATAGTTCACAGCCTTCACCGCACCAATACCTGAGTACAATGTACCCCTTCTCATGTCCCTCCATACTCATCTTACAATGATGTGTAACTGCAGTATACCACCTTTGTCACTGTGAGCTGTCACACATCTATTTGTGCATACCTAGGTATTAGCTTTGTAGGATAAACATTGCTATCTGATGGCAGGAAACCCCCATCAATGTGTAATACCATATGTATGTATATGTGTTTTAGTGATGGACTCATGACAAACATGGCTGTTTAATGACATTAATGACATCATTTATATCCATGACAGTGTGGATTGTGCCATATATATATCTCTGCCATGCACACCCATCAACTAGCTGTAGTGATCATAATGTCAAGTGTGTCTCCCCACACCTCCTGCATATGTTAGTGTCAGGGGAGTGTGCTTGATTACACTGATTGCTTGCTGAGATATCCTAATAGTTGTACAAGTGTGTTGGTGAAGAAACATCTATGCTCACTCAGAAACACATGTTGTGTCAGAGACATGGGTTTTACTTGTGGTATTATTATGATATTGTCCATGATTGTGCATGATGGTTTTTACTGTTGGCTATGAGCCTGTATCTGTAACCTACTTGTTGGAAGCCTCTGCTGACAATGCATGCATACTTAGGCAAATCAGTTTCAAAGCTGCACAATATGACCCAACCCCATATGTGTTTAACATCCGTGATACATGTCCTCTCCATTGTTCATGTTTTGATGATTATAATGCACAGACATCCTCCACTGTTATGTCACCTTGTGTAACAGTCACATCATATACATTTGTCACTGTGTAGTTTGTATTGTGCCATGTGGAGATGTGATTATTATTTATGCTGCAAATGTCTTCCTTTTATATTTCCTCATGTGTGGCATTACAATGTTTCACCTATATTCCTTCCAGATGTACATCCCTAAACTTCATCTGTGTGTCCCTATTCAATAAACACACTTCCCATGACTGTTTCTTACAAATGGCAGTCCATGTAACCTTATACATCATTGACACAACTTGTGCTGACTGCTGGGAATGGGATTCCACAATACTCAGCCCTATATACACTGTCCTTTCCTGTGCCTGCAACACGTCCATTGATATATGAAGAAATATGGCGGTCCATGTTACATTATGCAAAACCCCACTAGGCCGGTATGCTGGAGTGTACACATACACTGTCCTTTCCTGTCCCAGCAACATAATACATTAATATATGAAAAACCCTGGTGGTTCTTGTGGCATTCCTTGCAATCCTCCTAACCCAGTATGCTGTAGTGCACACATGCACTGTCCTGTCCTGATACACTGCCCTGTCCCTACAACATAATACATTAATACATGAAAAACACTGGTGATCCATGTAGCATTCCATGCAATCCCACTAGCCCAGTATGCTGGAATGTACAAGGGCTGAGTACAGCAGGACAATGACATCCTTAGACCTGGAGGCTATACCTTTGCTCCTACGTTGTACAATATAGAATCATTTCCTTACAACAGCAGATGTCCACACATGTTCCCAAATTCCTAACCACTGTATCTACTATTAGGAATGTGTTGTATATGTGGTAATTCCTCTGAGTGGCTGTCTTTATAAAAAAAATATTTTATATTTTTTGGTATTCAGTTACAGACCATTGCTCTGTCACCAGTTACTAGTTTGTGACAAGCTCTCTTGGAGGATATTAGTGACCTTGAATGATTCTGTGATTGCGCCAAGCATGTAGCCTTCTGCATTCTTGGTCAGATAAAGACCTTTGATGTTAACTCTGACTTTCAAAAAGTAGATGTCCAAAAAGAGTGATCTCAGCACCAAGCCCTGATGGACTCTGCTAATGACTGACCTTTTTGTAGAGGTTGAGTCCCCTATTTTATGTATGTATGTATGCATGCATGTATTTATTTATTTATGTATGTATTTACTTATTAATTTATTCTATTTGTTGACTGGGAAAACTGACTAAGTGAAAATGCCCCTTTAAGCAAAAACACATTAAGAAAAGCTATACAAAGTAAAATACTCAAGAAGAAGTGATTAAGGTACAATACAGGGTACAATAAAAAAATCTAAATATGATTGGCATACAAAGGTAAAAGTTAGTGAGCTAATAAGCATAAAGACAACCCCCCGGATTCATGAAGCTCAGCGCAAGGCCGGTCTAAGGCCTGTGCCGGCCATGCGGCGTATAAATGGTGTAGTAGCGCCATATGCATATTAATGAAGGTGCGCCGCTACCACATCCATGTGCATAGGACACGTGCGCGAGTGCATGGGGCATTACTAAGCTGCGCCCGGAGATGTGTCAATGTCGGCTGGCGATGAGCAACCTAAATTGCTGAATATTATAGCCTGCCTGCAATAGTAATCGTACCTATCAGTGTCCGTGGATAATGAAACGTATGCAAAGCATGCAAGACAGTTCCCGGCCACACAAAATGGAGAACCAAACAGAAATGCATGCAACACAATATGAGTTTCCGTCCATGGAACAAATGATATTTAAAATTGTGTGTCCGTAATGTACTGCACTGTCAGTAGATATACCCAGTGGAAGTGAAGCGCATCATGTCAGCGCACCGCCAATACACACGTCTATCCACATGGGCATGGTCACCAGCAGTCCCACAGTGGTAGTGATAGTACACAGCTGGGCAGTTGTGGCTATATAACAACCGTAAAGAAACCTGACAGTCCAAATTGTATACCAAACACACACAAACATATGTATATTAAAATGTGCTATACACATGAACAGGAACGTAACCGTCACATACACATAGGATGCCATATGCGGAACCGGGATATCCAAAAGCAGAACCCATGCATGCAAATGCAATACGCAACAACCCCTGTATAGCACATAACCCGCACCCATGTCCGAATGTCCACCAAATCCAGCTACCAGCCTTGTGCAGCCGTACACCTACACATAGCGAGTATTCCCCATATGTAGTAGGAAGTATCGTCCTAGACAGTGTCAGGATTGCAAATATGTATCCCACGTTTGTAAACATCCCATCACAGGTGCGTAAATCCAAATTCCCGCATTCATGTTTCGGCAAAATGTGTGTACATCCCGCGTGGGATAAGTAACCTGTTGAAACCTCAGAGTTGTTTACATGCCACGGTGTCCATTACTGTACACATCTGGACAAAACATGTATGTGTAGTCACGGTACTGTTCAGTTTCTACACAGACATGCAAAACATACTACGCTGGATGGAACAGCTGTCCACCATGCAGGTCACCCCACTAGGGTTGCCACCTGTTCAGATGGCCAAGGTGGGACATCCCTTGTAGAAATGTGAGAATTTGCAGGATAAAACATACCCCCGGCCAGTGCAAAGGACAGAATTACACTTGTATGCCAAGATAAAAGCTTATTCCATAGCATTTGAATAGCTTATGCTATCCCAAATAATAGTCATGTGTACCAGATACAAAATACCTGTATCATGCAACTAGTAAAGAAAATAAGAAATATATTATTGTCTTAAAGTCACAGGACATTTGCCATGTCTTAGGTGTCATCGCAGGACACAACTGTCCAAAGTGGGATCTCCCCTCACAAAGAGGAACAAGTGGTAACCCTACTCCCCACTGAATTATCAACAGTATATATTCAACTCAATCACATACCGACACCACCTCTCAATCTATTACAGCAACAAAATCTGGACAAAGCCTAAAAGGATGGGTGGACAAATAGGAACAGATGTAATTACTGCTCTCACAAACTTCAAAAGTTCACAGAATAATAGTATGTACATAAGCATGAAATGTTGTGAAGGATGTGGGGTAGTCCCCAGTATTACAGAGGTCCGTACATTTATACTGTAACAAACTGTCACATATGTTGATTGTACTACTGCATACCTGTAGTTAATTCATAGTTAAGTCATGTGCAAAATAATAACCCTCGTAAGAATGAATACAGGAAATAGTCAAATGTGAATGGGAACACCACTCACTGTGGATTATGTATTGTAACCACCCCCACCCATATTATGTATTGCCAACATCATAAGCTGCTGACAGGTGCCCAAACACCTGTGTCTGTAAACACAGATAAAATGTTTAAAATGGACAAACCCTGTCCATGTGCTTTGTCTGACATTTGAACATGGTCAGGGCAGTTCCGTTCACTAGGCGGACAAGCCTAAACCCAGATCACCACATGAACACCCTAACAATTAAAGACTTGTATGTGTCAGGAGTATAAGCCTTGGGGTTCTGAATATCCCTGCAGTGATGAAATATGCAATTTGGGCCAGAGCAGTAGGGAATAGGGAATGTGTAACATGTAGTACCGCATTTTTCCAGGCAGGAGAATGGATGCCTATGTCGTAAGTGAAACGGTGAGGCATATGTTAATGTAGCTATGAACTATGGGTATGCATATAAATGAGTCAGAACACCAAACGTATAGTGGTTACAGCATCCGGCCAATGTGAATGCAGTCCAGATTCAACTACGACTACAGCACATATAATGTTAAAGTGTAATTAATGCATCTGTGCTGTACAGACATTTAAATATGTAAAGGTGAACGTGTGTTTCGCATATGTCCGTTAACCGGATTACAGATATTTTACTGGTACTGTCACAAGTAATAAAGCCCACGTAAGCACAAAGACTTATTAAACATATGTAACCCACAATAAGGATATACATGTGCGCCTGCGCGTAACCCACAATAAGGAAATGCAAGTGTGCCTGTGCATGTGTAATCCGCTCACAGCATAGCAAATGAATGCTGGTTTCTACACGTAATGTCTATATATGGATATATACATTTGTGTATAGATATATATCCACAGACTTAAACTAAATAAATATATGAAATAAAGAATGTACAGACATATATAGATATAGATATATATATATATATATATATATATATATATATATATATATATATATATATGGTTTACTATTGAAATGCCGAATGGCAGATCATCGCCCTAGAAAGTGAATGCCTGGTGGTGACGAACAAGTTTTTGTTGTTTTGCCGTAATGAAAAACATCTAACGCCGGTGGTGATGAACACCAAGTTTGATCGCTATTTCATAGTAAACCTATATATATATATATATATATATATATATATATATATATATATATATATATATATATATATATATATATATATATATATATATATATATATATATATATATATGTATATACATACACTCAAACCCATACAACATCAATTGATATATACGTAACAAACATATAAACAAATGTCCTCGTAGATATAACACATGTACATACATAGGTTACACCATAGCTAGTATGGATACACATAACAGACATGCAATTAAGGTAAATACACTGCTGCTCAAAAAACTACTGCCCGGAAAGTATCAGTGTGCCAGATCATTAAGTCCTATACTTTAAACATGGATATAGGTGTCATTTGCAGGACTCCAAAAATAGTGAATCTATAAATGCACTGTGCTGTAATGATTGCTGCAAAGAAGTGTCATCCGCAACTACAATATAGCTGTACATGCAACAGTAGCTTGTGCAAGTGTAATAACACATGGGTTGACAGAATGTAAGACATATGTACCGACATGCGGAGAGTGGATAGTGCTTAGAAGTGTCGTCATAATTTATTATCGCTCACATTAAATATGTGTTATGACTACTGTGGAGGGGTGTCAGGTCTGGGAATCATGGGTATGCAATAATGGGCCTAGGTGTTGGTTGGCACAGATTTATGAGGTCCGCCCCATGGGAGTGATTAATATACCTATGTGGGTATAGCAGACGCCTCTAACTTCCTAAAATGAAGAACCCATCTACTGGCTATTGTGTAAACTATTGGGGGAAGACATAGGGAGTTATATTAGTGTTGTGTAAGCGCATTATCATGGACGTACATGCGTACGAATAAGATGGTAACCATACCTCTCAATCAGAATAAGACATCTGGACAAAGGCATTTTAAAATAAGTACAAATAGGGAATATCTCAAATATTCCTCTTACAAAGTCAGAACATGGATAGAATAATGGATCAGTCAATAGTATGAATGTTTTGAGGGTTATTAATTGTAAACAACAAATGTCTGTCATTATTGTCTAACTCCACAGTCCCAAATGACTTCCCACTAAATTACCAGAAAGGCATTGCACAATATTATTAAAAAAGAAACAAAATCAGACGTCTAAGTTCGGGACATTTACCCAAAATGTGTACAGTTGAGAGGTATGAAGGTAACCCTGACCTAAATAAATGTACAGAACTAGTGCAATTAGGTGGACAGGTGTGAAGAAAGATGTGATGACAAATGACAAAACATGTATAAGTCAAAAGCATGTACCTCAAAAAATCTGGATGAATACTAATGCCCTGTGATAGTCAATGTGGAAGGTTAATAGAAACAACATAAATGTGTCCCTCAGGGTGCTATGCAGTGTCCCCGAGACAGTGTTCAGTCTCCCACACATGCATGTGAGTTCTGCCACTGACGGAAAGGGCAAATACCGGCGAACACATAAGGTTGATGATAGCAGAATATGTTTTGATCAGCACCTGTTGGCATTTGTGAGGAACACAACACTCTGGGCGGGTGTGTCCTACAAAATGAATGTAATGGCATCTGGCCTGTGATTTCCCCATATATTGTGTGTAGTGGTGTAATAAAATGACATATCTTGTATCAGAAACAGACACATGTTATAGGAAACAGTATCGTCGACTATACCACTACAAGACAAATCTGAAGGTATGAAAAGTGCTGAAGTAGTCAGTTTAGTATTGACCGCAGGTATGTGTGGACTTGTCAAATGTCACAGCTGTTCATATAGTTCCTATAGGGCTGTCACCTCTACAAATTATGAAAGTGGGAGGTGCTCTGTAGAAATGACAGACGTAACAGGTCAAAACATACCTACAGCCATGCTTACTCCACAAATAGACATATTAGCACACATCAAAGCTTATGCCAGGATTCACGAAGCTTTGGTCAGTGTACGAGTAGAGTAAGAGTAGAGCAAGGCAAGATGTCCGCTGAGCTATTCAGCAATATCCTGTAGGGTCGTGTAACACAGCCCCTCAAACGAACGTTGCACGGACAATGTTAGGATATGCAAATTACCCCATTTGTAGGTGAAAGCTATGCAAATTATGTAAAATATGCGATACATGAAACAGTAAGCTGTCCGTGCAAGAGTAGAGGTATGTGCAGAAATGTACACGGATGTTAACCGAGTAACGTTCTGTAAGTAGTTAAACGGAGCAATGTCATCTGCAAATAAAGGATGGTTTAGTTGAAGAAGCATGCCAATGGCCAAATATAAGGCCATATTAAGTATAAGTATATATATCTATATATATCTATATATATATATATATATATATATATATATATATATATATATATATATATATGAGTATACATATAAGTATTCCCATTGGAAATTAATAAAACTCTAGTTGTCCTCCCCCGATCTCCGAGTACGCGCTGTGCATACAAAACAAGACAAATATGTAAAATATACATACAAATTGTAATGTCAGTTAAAAGTTATTAAGGCCATGCAGGTGAATGGCAAGCTGAAGACAACATGGCTACTGAGTAGTGGTTGCTATGTGTGGAAGCACACACTCAGAGATGTAACCAAGCATTAGTAGGCAATCCTATGCAATTGAGGCTGAGGATAGTGAAGCACAATTTGTCATGCCATATGGGCCAAGCCTTTACAGTGTAAGAGTAGGTGAAGGGGACTATCAGCGTAGAAGATAGGTGACATCATGAGTGTGCATGTATAAAACATTGTAATCTTATTGGAGCAGTGTGTCACATGTCTGCTGTCAGTGACTCATCAGTGTAAGAGGCGTGTTATGATTTATCCTAGGTAAAGTCAGTAAACTGATGGTGTGCACCATGGATATCACTGAAGTTCCTTGCAAACCTGGTGAAGTATGTTTGCGCCCGTGCAAGCCTGTAAGCCCGAGTAAGCATGTGTGCATGTGTGTCAGCCTGTGTGCATGACTTGAAGAATGAGTAAGCTACTGTAAGATTGTTGAAGCCCGTGTAATGTTGTGTAAGCCAGTGTAAGTGTTTGTATGCATGTATAAGCCTGTGTGCGCACGTGGAAGTGGATATGCACTTCACTGTGCTCCTATGTGCGGCGCCGCTCACTGTGGACACAAACAGTGAAAAGGAAGGTAAACAAATAGCAGTAAGTTAACCAAGGAGAACTACCACAGCTAGCAGGTGAAAACAATCAGACTGAGTATATTACCCAGCCAGTACAGTAGGCCAGCACAGCACAGCACGTACAACTCTACAAACAGTAGTCCACCATGTTATTCTCAGACACACTGCAACACTGTAGTATACTAAGAGAAGTGCAAACTGTAAAAGCTTAACTGAGACAACATAATGTTATGGGCTGCCATTGCTATTATACGGCAACATATGCAACATGTGGAGGGTTGTGCCAATGTGAATGCTGCTCAGCATCACACAGTGAGTAGACGGAGAGGAGTGTGCAGGCACAGGGTAAACTACCATGGGCAACATGAGCTGGATATAGTAGAGCGCTATAGAGTGGACAGAGACCTCCTGCAGAAGATTATGGATCTGTGCAGGCCATGTCTCACACACAGACCCAACAGAGGGAAACCTATCCCAGTGGAAACCAAGGTATGTGTTGCCCTAAAGATACCAGCAACAGGTACCTTCCAGAGATCAACTGGTGATATAATGTGGATTTTACAAACATCAGCATCCAGGGTACTGCACCAGGTCATGAATGCCATGTCAGTACATGTCAGTGATGATGTATATATCCCCAATTCCCGTAAGGTATTGGGCAGCAATATGTGTCGTTTCCACACAATAGTGGAATACCCTAAGTACTGTGTGCAATACACTGCACTCACATATGCTTCAGGGCACCAGCCAGTGAGTGTGGTAGGGCCTACATCATCCACAAAGGCTTCCCCTCCATGAAGTGGTGGTTTGTGTGTGATGGCCAGCCCGTAATAATGAATGTGTGTGCTGGATGCCCTGGAAGCTGCAATGCTTCCGATATGTGGCATCTGACACAGCTGTACAAAACATTTGGCAATGGGGACAACCCTCATGGTCACCTAGTGGGGGATGCCGGATGAGCAGTTCAACTGTGGCTGATGACACACATCAGAAATGTACACACACATGAACAGGAATGCCATAATGAGGCACACGCACATACAGAAACCTTACTGTAGCATGTGTTTGTGTCGCTTAAGTCACAGTTCTGGTGCCTAGACACATCTGGTGGAGCATTACCGCACTTGTCAACTACATGTATCAGAATTGTCTGTGGCCTAGGTCACACACACACACACACACACATGACAGTTTATATACATAGTGTGAGTGACTGTTCATGTATGTGTAATACTGCAGAACAGTTCAAACACAGCAAAGTATGTCATTAATGGACATTCATCATAGTTGTAAAACCACCTTGGAGGATATGCATGCAGAACTCTCATTGCATATGTGATTACAGTGATGCACTTCACAATACCATTGTAAATGCAAATATCAAGTGACAAATGACATAGCACATATCTATATGTACACATTGTTACCCATTATACATATTGGGGTGTAATACCTATGTGTTACTGTTGGTAAAGTATGTGTAGTAAATGTGGATAACTGACTCTGTTTAGCCTTATAGGTGTACAGCATGGGTTGGATAACACGTATCTGTCTGTATGATACCTTTGTGTAGACTAACTGTGTCATGTGCAGAATGCATTCTAGGCCACAGTATGAATTCCCAGATGTGGACAGGAATATCCCTGTTGTCTTTGCTTGTAACTAACATGGCTACATGTCAAACAGTAATGGTCCCAGCAATGTGTGGCAGTCAATACCAGTGCGAACTGGTATAGTATAGTACATGTAGGATCCACATGCTACTATGTGTCCTACATGTGTGGGACAGTTGTGAAGATATCATATAACAATTGGTCATTCAGACTGTTGAGGTCGTGTCTACTACCATAATGCAAAACTATGACAGATAGTAACAGTATCACCCACAGCACCGTGTAAAACCATAGCAATCACACATGTGTAGACAAGTACAACAATATGTGTAGTATAATGCATACTGGCCACCAATAGAAAATATGATGTGTTAGTGTGAAATACAGGGCATGTCACCATTCCAGTGTGTCCACTATACATGTAGATGCAGACAGTGCACCTTCACCATGTTCACATATAGATACATGTAAATCTGTACTACACACATCTCACACGTACTGCACACTCTGTAACACATGCTGCCAATACTACACACGTCAGTCAAATGGCACATGGATGGATAATACATCTTCAGAATTAACAGTGCTGTACACTATACTACATTGATGATCATAGCTGGAATGTATCATGCCTGCTTACATACACCTAGAAGGAAATCACACTTTGTGTTAACAACATTGTAACATTATTACAGTACTATGAAGCCACCCTGTGCATCAGCACCATGTTAGTCCATACCTGCATCAATGTTACACATTACAAGAGGTGGCACAGGTGTCATCATATGCACAGGGTATGTAGTTTCTTTTCCGGAGCCTGTCAGTGAACCAGCCAATCAACATGTATGCATTTGTGTGTGTGTGTGAGGGACAACAGGTTTTGCATGGCCCAATGTTAATGCAATGTCTGTGTGTGTATGTGTTATCCCTAGCTGTTTGTTTTATGTGTGTCTCTGCATGTACACTGTTTCAGCATGTGTCAGCATTATACTGGAGGTTGTGGGACAGTCACAGACTGTACCTGCCAGGCTGTACAGATCGCCATTCCTGGCCATGGACACCCCTCCATGCATTCAACCATAGTCCAGTCCTGCACCTGGCAATGTATACACATACATACATGGGATCTGTATCACAACCTGTGGATAAACAGGTGTCAGTAATGTTAACCTGATTTGCATAGTATTGCCATGTAATACATAGGTATATGAGCCATAGTCATCCTCCAAAGTAATAACCACTGCTGACTGCTGCTGAGATGTGCACATGACCGTTTAAAGGTGCTGTACTATCATTGTTTTCAATGTCCCTGGTAATACCCAGCAACAAAATAACTGGTCACTACACAACTATAACCCAGGATCACTACAGTACACAGTATGTGCACTATCACAGAGCCATAGCACATTCAGATACATCAAAGGTGAACATGTACAGACAATGCAGCACATTCACTAGTGCTAACATCCACATACATATTACAAAGATATATATATAGATACACACACACACACACTTGGAAGGGCTGAGAGTTGAACATACACCTACCTACTCTAACTCACTACAGCAATAAGCATTTACAGAACGCGCTACCGAGATTACTGAACACAGCACTCCCAGAGGCATAACTCTAGGTGGGTGACATCATCCGCAAAGGCAAAGACGCCGATAGGGAATGTATGTGTTGTGAGGCATCTAAAAGCATTACTGTGTCACCAGACAGCTGGAAACACACACACACACACACACACACACACACACACTTGGAAGGGCCGGGAGTTGAACATACACCTACCTACTCTAACACACTACAGCATTACGCATTTACAGAATGCGCTACCGAGATTACTGAACACAGCACTCCCAGAGGCCTACTTCTAGGTGGGTGACATCATCCGCAAAGGCAAAGACGCCGATAGGGAATGTATGTGTTGTGAGGCATCTAAAAGCATTACTGTGTCCCCAGGCAGCTGGAAACACACACACACTTGGAAGGGCCGGGAGTTGAACATACACCTATCTACTCTAACACACTACAGCATTACGCACTTACAGAACGCGCTACCGAGATTACTGAACACAGCACTCCAAGAGGCATACTTCTAGGTGGGTGACATCATCCGCAAAGGCAAAGACGCTGATAGGGAATGTATGTGTTGTGAGGCATCTAAAAGCATTACTGTGTCCCCAGGCAGCTGGAAACACACACACACAGACACACACACACACACACACACACACACACAGACACACACTTGGAAGGGCCGGGAGTTGAACATACACATACCTATTGTAACACACTACAGCATTACGCATTTACAGAATGCGCTACCGAGTTTACTGAACACAGCACTCCCAGAGGCATACTTCTAGGTGGGTGACATCATCCGCAAAGGCAAAGACGCCGATAGGGAATGTATGTGTTGTGAGGCATCTAAAAGCATTAGTGTGTCCCTAGGCAGCTGGAAACACACACACACACACACACACACACACACACACACACACTTGGAAGGGCCGGGAGTTGAACATACACCTACCTACTCTAACACACTATAGCATTACGCATTTACGAACACGCTACCAAGATTACTGAATACAGCACTCCCAGAGGCCTACTTTTAGGTGGGTGACATCATCCGCAAAGGCAAAGACGCCGATAGGGAATGTATGTGTTGTGAGGCATCTAACACACACACACACACACACACACACACACACACACACACACACACACACTTGGAAGGGCCGGGAGTTGAACATACACCTACCTACTCTAACACACTACAGCATTATGCATTTACAGAATGCACTACCGAGATTACTGAACGCAGCACTCCCAGAGGCATACTTCTAGGTGGGTGACATCATCCGCAAAGATGCCGATAGGGAATGTATGTGTTGTGAGGCATCTAAAAGCATTACTGTGTCCCCAGGCAGCTGGAAACACACACACACACACACACACACACACACACACACACACACACTTGGAAGGGCCGAGAGTTGAACATACACCTACCTACTTTAACACACTACAGCATTACGTATTTACAGAACGCGCTACCAAGATTACTGAACACAGCACTCCCAGAGGCCTACTTTTAGGTGGGTGACATCATCCGCAAAGGCAAAGACGCCGATGGGGAATGTATGTGTTGTGAGGCATCTAACACACACACACACACAAACACACACACACACACACACACACACACACACACACACACACACACACACACACACACACGCACACACACTTGGAAGGGCCAGGAGTTGAACATACACCTACCTACTCTAACACACTACAGTATTATGCATTTACAGAATGCGCTACCGAGATTACTGAACACAGCACTCCCAGAGACATACTTCTAGGTGGGTGACATCATCCGCAAAGGCAAAGATGCCGATAGGGAATGTATGTGTTGTGAGGCATCTAAAACCATTACTGTGTCCCCAGGCAGCTGGAAACACACACACAAACACACTTGGAAGTGCCGAGAGTTGAACATACACCTACCTACTCTAACACACTACAGCATTATGCATTTACAGAATGCGCTACCGAGATTACTGAACGCAGCACTCCCAGAGGCATACTTCTAGGTGGGTGACATAATCCGCAAAGGCAAAGATGCCGAGAAGTGATGTATGTGTTGTGAGGCATCTAAAAGCATTACTGTGTCCCCAGGCAGCTGGAAACACACACACACACACACTTGGAAGGGCCGGGAGTTGAACATACACCTACCTACTTTAACACACTACCGCATTACGCATTTATAGAACGCGCTACCGAGATTACTGAACACAGCACTCCCAGAGGCATACTTCTAGGTGGGTGACATCATCCGCAAAGGCAAAAAGGCGTAATAGGGAATGTATGTGTTGTGAGGCATCTAAAAGCATTACTGTGTCCCCAGGCAGCTGGAAACACACATACACACAAACACACACACACTTGGAAGGGCCGGGAGTTGAACATACACCTACCTACTCTAACACACTACAGCATTACGCATTTACAGAACACGCTACTGAGATTACTGAACACAGCACTCCCAGAGGCATACTTCTAGGTGGGTGACATCATACGCAAAGGCAAAGATGCCGATAGGGAATGTTTAGAGAGTGAGCGGTCTGAAAGCATATTACTGTCCCAAGGTAGACGTACACAAACACGGCAGTGCTGTCATCGGGCCAACTAAATATCTACGGAGCACTACAACACTAAATAGATATGGGATGCACCACAGACAGTACACCCTTTGAGAGAGCAACCAGTGTGTGCAATGTAGGCATCCAACGTGAAATTGAAATTGGACATCCGTTGCCTGGATGACCACCATGGCTATACAGGATGTCAATGGCCATGCCCACACGCTTAGTATCACATGTCTGTTTTGAATGTACAGTGTGTCCATCTACACAATGGCATACCTGGCATGCTCACACACTTAACAGTTGCAAAGGGCCATCTTGCATGCACACGGAGTCTAATCTCAGAAGGGCGCAGTGTGGAATGTACTGTGTGTCCATCTACACAATGGCGTACTGGGCATGCCCACACACTTAGCAGTTGCAAAGGGCCATCTTGCATGCACATGGACTTTAATCACGGAAGGGCGCAGTGTGGAATGTACTGTGTGTCCATCTACACAATGGGGTACTGGGCATGCTCACACACTTAGCAGTTGCAAAGGGCCAACTTGCATGCACATGGACGCTAATCACGGAAGGGCACAGTGTGAAATGTACTCTGTGTCCATCTACACAATGGCATACTGGGCATGCTCACACACTTAGCAGTTGCAAAGGGCCAACTTGCATGCACACGGACTCTAATCATGGAAGGGTGCAGTGTGGAATGTACTGTGTGTCCATCTACACAACGGCGTACTGGGCATGCTCACACACTTAGCAGTTGCAAAGGGCCAACTTGCATGCACACTGACTCTAATCACGGAAAGGCGCAGTGTGGAATGTACTGTGTGTCCATCTACACAACGGCGTACTGGGCATGCTCACACACTTAGCAGTTGCAAAGGGCCAACTTGCATGCACACTGACTCTAATCACGGAAAGGCGCAGTGTGGAATGTACTGTGTGTCCATCTACACAACGGCATGCTGGGCATGCTCACACAATTAGCTGTTGCAAAGGGAAATCTTGCATGCAGATGGAGTGTACACACAGAAGGGCACAGGAAGGTATAACTGCCCTCACGCACAGGGCGGTCACACATGCAGTGACCTGTACACACACAGCTGCTATCACAGCTGTCACAGGTGCAGGTCACACACGTACACACTGCAGTGTACACTGTAGCTGTCAAGTCAGCACCATGTCATTGGTGCAGCACTACACAGCATTACGGTCCCACAACACCATGTGACACATGACCACTGGGCTGTACAGCGTGTACACCAGCTGTGCAGAGTACACTGCGATACCAACAGGGATCCAACAGGTGTTATGCATTGCAATGATACCAGTATACATGAACAGGTCGGCTCAAGACATACCATGGCCCTTACACAGCTGTGACACCTGACTGTTGCTGTACACCAATGAACACATCTGGGTATGTCATACATGTGATTGTGTGGATGTGTGCATGGACTGCACACACAACACATACATACATAGCCTTTGATGTACCCCGTGCATAACACTGGCCTAATCAATGCTACACACATGAATTGAAGGTGGGCCCATGTCTGTTGAATGCTCACACTACAGGGGGTAGCAGTGTTGACCGGGACACATACCCTGTACTGGTCGCCTGTGACACCCGTGATATCATACCACAGTCCATGTGTTATGTATGTCAACACACATGTCCAACAATAGCAATGCATACAAACATGGCAACAGGAGACACATGTAACATCTGTACTGTGCATGCAGCAAACATGCATGTGCAGTGGCTGATGTCCGTAACATAGTTGCACCTACCTACAACATGCAGACGCAATGCAGACCCATCATTGACACCTGTATACGGTGACATACAAACAGCACGTATGGAGGGATGTGTGTACATAACATGGTGAACCACCTGTCTAGATGTATGTGTGCAGGGGGTGGCTCACAGTTGTGTCACACACCATCCTATTATGTCATGTGCAAACAGTACGCTATGTTGCTGTTTACGTGATGGTGCTGACATAATGCATACTCAGCAGTCAGGTGTTAACAACTATATGTCACATGGCACCTGTAACACCTACAACCTCCCATGTGCATATAGCAGCACATTTGCCAGATATAGAATTGGTACACATAATGCAATCAATACCGCTGCATGTCTATCAAAAGTGTCATCATATGGCAGGTGTATCATTCCCAGCACTGCCATGTGTGTCCGAATGTGTGACCAGGGATGCCACATATCGCAGGGAATATGTCCCAGTTGCTACACATCTCTGTACACCATTGTAGAGATCTGTACATACATCAGTGTGGGAAGCATGACGTTGGCTGGTGAGGTGCATCACACACGTCGGCTGTCCGTATACACATGTGTGGTCACCACAGTGTGTGTGTGTCTGTATGTATGTCTGGTGCTTGGTGTGAGGGTGTATGCTAATATACGGTGGGAAATGATCACTAACCCCAGGTGGCGACTAACCCGTAATGGTGATGCATTGCACAACCCTGTTGATGCCATAGTTCCCAGCCATACTGGCTACCTGTGCATGTCCCTTCTCTGTGACACGTTGTGTGGGTGCATAGTACTGTGAGGGTGATGACCACACAGGCAAGGGTCCCCACCTGCACACTATGGGGTGTGCGTTATAGTGGGGTACACCCCGTGAATGCGACCATGTTCCCGTACTGTTACAGGGTCCTACTGATGCCCAGTGTGGCCTCCAGCTACCAAGTGACACCTCACATCATCATTGGCCAGGCCACTGTGTACAACCCCTGCACCATGTCACCATACCTGTAATGTGTCCTGCTATGTATGTCACGTCTCTGTCCAGTGTAGCCTGTGGCACCGACCACATGCGTCAGGTGCAGTATATGTGTGGACATCTGTGTCATGTTGGTGTGTCCAACAGTCAGGATGAGGGTACATGTAGCATGCTGATATTGCCAGACGTGCCTGTGAGTAATCCACAGTTACACATGGGGGACTGCAAACACTGCTACCTGTAGGCACATGCAAGTACACCATAGGAGGGAACCAGGGTATCACAACCAACATGGTGCTACAGATGTAACCGAGACGCATACCGTGAACAAAACTTTCAAAAA